>NC_056729.1:1064153702-1064396202 GCF_019279795.1 Protopterus annectens
AGCAAAGCCACAGAAGTGATCCTTGGGGTGAATTTGCTATTTCCCATCCGATCATCAAAATTATTCTTGAAGAGTACTAATGAGGAACTTTGTTTGATATAGATAGGTAGTTTATTCCAGAGTATGGGAAGTCTCTGGGACAGGAATGTATCCCTCCGGCATGTTCTGTTTATTGTGGTGACAAGGTTTTGGACCCTAGAGTGTGTAGCTTGGAGGGATTGGGACTTCTTTAAGTGGAGTATGTCCAACAGCTCTGGGTTTGACATAGCTTTGTATGTTAGGCAGAGATCACCTCTGAGTAGGAGATATGCGAAGGAGTAAAGCTGGAGTTTTTTGAGATGTTCTGCATAGGGCATCTGTTTGAGGCTGGTAATCCTCTTTGTGAGGTATTTCTGCAGCCTTTCCAGTTGTAGATGTCTTGTGAGGTACATACCAAAAGGGGCGTTCTACTCTATAATGGGTCTAATGAGTGATAAGTAGAGGGGAACAGTGACCTCTTTTATTCTGAATGAGAAACCTTTTGTGATGAGGTATGCCACATAGAAGGATTTCCTGACTACTGTGGCGATGTGATTATCAAAGGAGAGACTACTGCCCACTTGTGTCCCAAGGTCTCTTATCACACTTTCGGTGATAAGTATACTACCACCTATGTTGTAGTTCATGGGTACAGAGTTTTTACCAAAGGGGATGACAATACACTTTTTGGCATTGAGCTTGAGTCCATGGCTTTGACACCAGGCATCTGTCTCAGTGAGGCCCTTTTGCAGGATGTCCACATCGTTAGGAGTTTCGATTATGGCTCCTAGTTTGCAGTCATCTGCGAACTTTGTTAGCCAAAGACCTTCTGTGTTAGCCTGTACTTCAGAGAAGTAGATACCAAACAGGAGAGGACCCAGGACTGAACCCTGTGGTACTCCACTTGTCAATGGTCTGAAGTTGGATTTGGAGTCTGCTACTTTCACAGTGTGGGTTACGTCAGTGAGCCAGTAGGCAACCCATCTTGTGACATAGGGGTTTATACCTAGTTTAGTGAGTTTACCTATAATTCCAGAGTGGGAGATGGTGTAGAAAGCCTTGGCAAGATCTAGATAGGCTGTGTGAACCACCTTACCCTCGTCTACGGTTTTGGTGACTGCTTCAAAGAAGTCTATCAGGTTTAGGAGACATGATCTGCCTTTTACAAACCCAAACCGGGTGGGGTCCAGAGTTTGGAGATTACCAATGTCTTTGTTTATAAGTTCCATGATGATATGTTCCATGGCCTTGCAGACCAGGCTCATCAGGCTAATGCGCTGGTAGTTCCCAGGGTCAGTGGCTCCCCCCTTGTGGAGTGGGATAACCATCGCTGTGCACCATCCAGCGGGCACAAAGCCTGAGGTGAGGCTATAATTGAACATGGTACTTAGGTGGGGTGCCAGCTCGTTCTGTAGTTCGTGTAGAACACAGCCTGGGATGTTGTCTGGTCCCATGGATGCTAAGTTCTTGGCTTTGGAGAGTGTGGTTTTTACATGTGCAGCCATGATTACAGGAACTTTGCATTCTTCTGGTATAGAGATGGGCTCTTTAGGGGGTGAGAGGGGGGTAAAGTTAGCACTGAACCTATCTGCCAGGATGTTGGCAATATCAGTTGGGTCTGTATATTTAATGCCATTGTGCTGTAACTCAGAGCAGATCTGAGTGTTGCCATTGAGATTCTTAACATAGCTATAGAATGCTTTGTGGTTGTCTTTAGAATCATTGGCAATTTTGTTTTCGTAACTAGCTTTGAAGGATTTTATCAGGGATCACAGCTTCCTACTGAGGCTGACCAGGGAGCTCCTCCACTCATGGGATTTTACTCTCTTTTGCAACAGTTTCTTCCTTCTGTTGTACAGTTTGTTTATGGCAGGGGACCACCAAATTGGCTTCCTTTTTTTGGAGGATAGCGTCTTGGTTCTATTTGAGATAGCACAATCCATGCACTCGTGTAAGTACTTATAAAGTGCAATTGTGTAGGATTCAGTAGTCGTAACTGTATTGTCCATCTGCATGGGTGTCATGAAGTTCACCACTTCTGTCTTAAGAAGCATGAAGTTGGCTTTGGAGAAATTTTTTTACCATGGTTTCCTGAATGAGGGTGAGGGCAGGATGTGGATATCTAGGGTAATTAGCTAATGGTCAGATCAGACCAATGAGGCGTTGACTTCAGGTGTGGAACACCGGTCACTCATGTTGATAATGACTATATCTAGGATACTGTTGCCTCTGGTGGAGGTGTGGATAAGTTGATCCAGGGCATTGGAGTTTATGAATTCCAGAAAGCGTTGAGTGAAAGAGTTGTTACATGAGTAGTTTTCCCAGTTAATGGTGGGGTAGTTGAAATCACCCATTATTAGGGTGTTTGGCTGAACCCTAATATTTTCCAATACATCAAGAAAAGAGGAGTGGGAATCCTGGGGCATGGTGGGGGTCTGTAGCAAGCTACAATTTGGATTGCAGTTTTGCCCAGAGTTAGTTGCACTTGGATAACCTCGGCTGCATTATGCTGAGCAACTAGCCTGGAGGTGTGGATATCCTTAATGAATATGGACACACCTCCACCTTTGGTATTCTGGTCGAGGTTACATGGCCGAAAAACCGTGGTATGAGTTATAGCCTGGTAATGCAGGGGTGCTCTCTGGAGCCTTGAACCAGGTCTCAGTCACTGCACAGATATCGATGTTCTCCATTTTAAGGAGTGCATCAAGTGAGTGCATTTTGAGATTTAGACTTCTAGCATTGAGTAGCATAACCCACAAATTTGCTTGCCTGCTCCTGTTACGGTGGTGAATTTGTCATTTGAACCTTGCCTAAAAAAGGCACTATAGGGGCGGCAAGAATCTTAGCCAGTATCCGGAATTCCAGGGGTGACAGGTGCAGGCCATCTCTGGCAAAGCATTGTGGTCTGTCGACCATGTCATTCCAGGCAGACTGATACTAGATCCCTTTAGAATGACACCAGAAGCTTAGCCAATTCTTGAAGTCAGTCATGTTGTCCTTGTACTGAAGTATCATTCTGGGTGATGGCAGAACGCTACTCAGGGCTAGGGTCATACCTGTCTGGGCTACAAGATCGGAGAGCTCTTCCATGTCTCTTTTTATGTAGTCCAAGGAGATGCGTCTCAGGTCGTTCACACCAACATGGACAATGACAGAGACATATTCGTACTTGTTGTGGAGTGACCTGAGTGCGTGGGTTATGTGGCGGATCCTGGCACCTCACAGGCAGATGACAGTAACCTTCTCCTTGTTTAGCCTGATGAGTGGGACATCAGTGTGCCTGACTATAGAGTCACCTATGACTAGTGTGTTGTTTACGTTGTTTTGCCTTATAGGCTGTGGTTGAGTAGCACACTGAGTCTGCAGGCTAAGTGTCATTTGGGTTGTGTTGGGGGTAGAGGTTGCTTGCATTTCTGCTTTGGAGGTCTCTGTTGCTTGAGCAGATTATTACTGAGAGCCTCCGCAAATGTTTTTGTGTTTCTATGTTCATAGGTTCATACTAGGCTATCTGCCCTAGGGCATTTATAAGCCTAGCCAGAGTGTGTTTGGCTTTCGCCACCCATTCTAAATTAATTTTGCTATGCCTTTTTTTGAGGTTAGTATACTGTGCCTCTGTCTAACAGTGACACAGAAGTGATAGCCGGGGTAAACCTACGATCTCCCATCCACTCATCAAGATTCCTCTTGAAGAGAGTCAATGTGGGACTCTGCCTAACCTGGACTGGGATTTTATTCCAGAGTGAAGGGAGCCTCTGGGTTATGAATCTGTCCCTCCAGCATGTCCTATTTATTTCAGTGCTGAGGTTCAAGTCTCTCGAGCGCGTAGCTCAATGGGATTTGTATTTTCTGAGGTGCAGCATGTCCATTAATTCCGGGTTGGACATGGCTTTATACATCAGGCACAGATCGCCTCTGAGCAGGCGGTATGCCACTGAGTAGAGCTGGAGTTTCTTTAACCGGGCAGCATATGGCATCTGTTTGAGCCCTTTGATCCTCTTGGTGAGGTACTTTTGGGGTCTTTCCAGTTACTGCAGGTGTCTGGTAAGGTACATCCCAAAAGGGGCATTGTACTCAATTATGGGCCTGATGAGGGATGAGTAAAGAGGTACGATGACCTCCCTGATCTAGATGTGAATCCCTTCATGATTAGGTGGGCTATATAAAATGTTTTTCTAACCACTTTGGCCACGTGGTTGTCAAATGAGAGATTGCGATCAACTTGGGTCCCCAGGTCCCTAATGACTTCTTCTGTACTTAATGGATTACCACCTATGTGGTAATTTGTGGGCACTTTGTTTTGCCAAAGGGATGACTATACACTTTTGGCGTTTAGCTTGAGGCCATGGCTCTGGCACCAGTTGTCTGTTTCTATGAGGCCCTTTTGGAGGATGCTTGTGTCGGCTGGAGAGTTGATTATGGCCCAGTTTGCAGTCATCTGCGAACTTGGTCAGCCACAGTCCTTCCGTGTTGGCCTGTACCACCGAGAAATATATACCGAACAAGAGAGGTCCCAGGACTGAGCCTTGTGGGACGCCACTTGTAACTGGTTTGGAGTCTGACATGGCTCCAGCAATTCTAACCATGTGGGTTCTGTCCTTGAGCCAGTTTGCAACCCATCTAGTGACATAGGGGTTTATATTTAAGCTGGTGAGCTTATCTATAATGCCCGAGTGGGGTATTGTATCGAAGGCTTTTGCGAGGTCCAGGTAGGCTGTGTGGACCACCTTCCCTCGTCAATGGCCTTGGTGACTGTTTCAAAGAAATCAACCAGGTTTAAGAGGCAGGATCTGCCCTTAACAAAGCCAAACTGGGTAGGATCCAGTGTCTGTAGGTCCCCAATATCTTTATTTATGAGGTCCATGATGATCCTTTCCATAGCTTTGCAGACCAAGCTAGTCAGGCTTATGGGGCGATAGTTTCAGGATCTGTTGAGGCACCACCTTTGTGGAGAGGGACCACTGTTGCTGTACGCCACTCTTTGGGTACATATCCTGTAGTAAGGCTAAGATTGAACAGTAGTTTTATGTTTGGGTTTAGCTCTTCTTGGAGTTCATGTAGGGCAGCCGGGACACCACCTGGTCCCATTGATGCTGTGTTTTTGCTTTGGAGAGGGCGGCTCTTACCTGAGCATCTGAGATGTCAGGGGGAGCAGCACTCTGTTGGGATAGATATTTGCCCTTTTGGTGGGGAGAGGGGGGAGAAGTTTGCGCTGAACCTGTCAGCTAGGATGTTGGCAATGTCTGTGGGTTCGGTGTATTTTTGTCATTTTGGACTAATTCTGAGCATATCTGGGAATTCCCACCCAGGTTCCTAACATAACTAAAGAAAGCCTTGTGATTATCCTTAGTGTCCTGTGCAATTTTTCTCTCGAAGCTGGCCTTAGACGATGTTATGAGTGCCCGTAGTTTTTTGCTAATACTGATCAGAGATGCCTTCCCTTTTTGGATTTTGCTCTATCATGTAGTAGCTTCCTCCTTCTATTGTATAGTTTGTTTATGGCTGGGGTCCACCAGACAGGACGTCTGCCTTTGGAGGATTGGGTCTTGGTTTTATTTGGGATTGCATGATCCATGCATTCCTGAAGGTGTTCATAGAATCGTTTATAAAGGATTCTGCGGTCTGGGCGTATTTTCCACAGGCCGGGGCTTTGAAGGATTTTGCCTCGGTTTTGAGGCATGTGAAATTTGCTTTAGAGAAGTTTTTCACTGTGGTTTTCTGGGCAGGGTTGGGGTCAGGATGTGAATATCCAGTGAGATTAGTTTATGGTCTGATCTTACCAGTGAGGGATACACTTCTGGTCTGGAGCATAGTGTCCCCATGTTGGTGATGATCAGGTCCAGTATGTTTTCCCCTCTTGTGGGAGTGGTAACAAGTTGTTCCATAGCATTTGAGTTTATAAATTCTAGGAACCTTTGGGCTAGGGTGTTGGAGCTAGAGTAATGCTCCCAGTCTATGTTTGGGTAGTTGAAGTGGCCCAATATAATGGTGTTTGGAGAGACCTTCATATTTTCCAGTATTCTCAGGAAGGCCAAGTGGGGTTCCTGTGTTTGGGAGGGTGGTCTGTAGCAGGCTATAAACTGGAAGGCAGTTTTACCCACAGTTAGTTGCACATGGATAGTCTCTGATGCTTCGTGCTGTGCCACCAACCTGAAGGTGTGGGTATCTTTGCCGAATATTGATACTTCCCCTCCTTTTGTGGTTCTGTCCAAGTTTTGGGGCGAAAAGCATGGTATGAGTTATAACCTGGTAGTGCTGGGGTGCTCTCGGGAGCCTTGAACCAGGTTTCTGTTACTGCACAGATATCGATGTTCTCCATGCTAAGGAGAGTTGAGTGCGTGCATCTTGAGGTTTAGACTTCTGGCGTTGAGTAGCATTACTCTTAGTTTCTTATCCCTTGTGATACCTATGGAGGTGGGTTTGTCTTTTGAGCCTTGCCTTAAAAGGCACTATGGGGGTAGCACGAGCCTTTGCCAATATCCGAAAGCCCAGCGTGACAGGTGCAAGCCGTCCCTAGCGAAGCATCGTGGCTTGTCGAGCATGTCATCCCAGGCTGACAGGCATTGGATCCCCTTTGAATGACACCAACACTTAAGCCAATTGTTGAAATTGATCATCTTGTCTTCATATTGTGGCATCATTCTTGGTGAGGGTAAGATGCTACTCAAGGTCAGGGTCATACCGGCCTGGGCTACATGCTCAGAGAGCTCCTCTATGTCTCTTTTCATGTAGTCCAGGGAGGTACATCTCAGGTCATTCACACCAGCATGGACAATGACTGAGTCATATTTGTACTTGCCTTGGAGTGACCTGAGTGCTTGTGTTATGTGGCAGATCCTAGCGCCCGACAGGCAGCTCACCGTGACCTTCTCCTTGTTCAGCCTGGTGAGCGGGGCGTCAGTGTGCCTGACGATAGAGTCACCTATTACAAGTGTATCAGGTGTGTTGTTTAGCCTTAAGGGCTGTGACTGTTCGGCACACTGGCTTTGTTAGCTATGTGTTGCACGTGTTTTGTTTTGGGGTAGCGGTTGCTTGGGTCTCTGCTTTGGAGGTCTCTGCTGCTTAGGCAGATTTTTATTTAGAGCCTCAGTATTTTTGTGTGTTTATGTGTTTGGTTTGTTGTCGTGGTAGGTCTATGTGAGACTGGAATTGTAGTGAGTGTGGTTTCCTTCTCCTCCTGACTGGTTAGGCCAGTACTGAGTTGAGAGAGCTTAGCCTCCAGTTTGGCTATATGGTTGCATCTCTCACATGTGTTGGAATTTGTTGGGAGGAGGAGAGGGTTGTCTGTGTACATGAGGCAGTTGTAACATTGCCTCAAGATTCCCAGATTCACCAGCTGGACCGGAGAGGAGATTGACAACTGACCTTTGGACATGCTAGAATAGTATTGGGAATTCCTTTATAATTGAAAAAAAGGGCCAATGGGGAACAGGGTACTCAAGGGGAGTTTGTGAGGGTGTAGTGCTTTTAATTTTTTAGAGCTGACTTATATAATTGCTTTAGTGAGCAAGTGCCAGGTAACTTAAATGCAATGTGTTACAGGTAACTTAAATGCAAAAACGACAAACAGTAACTTTCTTTCAAGTGAAACAAGGAAATAAGTACAGTAAGCAATGCAGATATCACTAGGGATCCACAGAAGTGCTAAAAGGCCGCGTTTTAGGTGGAATTAGCGTTTCAGGGAAATAAACAAACAACAAGCATACAAATAAAGCTAGATTCAGCAGGCCTGGATCTAGTCTATGCTAAAGCAAACAAGGTGTACCAATTTCAGTAAGAAACAGTTAGAATATGCAGGCACTATAAGCCTCTAACCAGAAATTCCCTGCTCAGAAGGGCAGAGTCCAGCATCTCCTCCCACAAGAGTGCAGACCGCAATCCTTCTTAACGTAAAATAACTGGCCTGAAGCCCAAGTGCTTAAACCAGAATTAATACACTTTTAGAATAACAGACACTGAGCTCTCAATCAGCAGTTCCCAACTTAGAAGGATGTAAGCTACATGTCCTGCCACCACAGTGCAGGCCACAAACCTTCCTAATGTAAAACAACTGGTCTGAAGCCCAAGTGCTTAATCCAAAAGATATGTGTGGATTGTGGTGGTGTAGATTTAGTGAGACTACTTGATGAGTGTGGTGTGGTGCAAGTGTTTACCTTCTCCTCTTGACTGTCAAGTTCAGTGTTGGTTGGAGAGAGCTTTACCTCCAGTTTGGCTAGATAAGTGCATCTCTCACAGGTTGTAGTGTTGGGTGGTAGGAGGAGAGGGTTGTCTGTGTACATGAGGCAATTTCTACATTGCCCCAAGATGCCCAGATTTATCAGACAGACAGGAGAGAACACTGTGAGCTGACCCTTGGACATGCCTGAATAAAAAACTATTTTCCTCTAGATGAGTGAGGAAAGTGAGTACAAGAGCTGTTTTTCTCTAAGCAAGTGAGGAAAATAAGTACCAAAACTGTATTTCTCTAGGTAATGAGGAAGGTTGAGTGCTGTAGTAATTCGTAGGTTATTTAGTGCTTACAACAAGTTCTGAACAAGTGCTGATCATGAATAAGCAAATTCAAGTGCTAAAACTAAGAATCTGTATCTGGACTAAACTAGTTACAGGAAAGGGGGGAAACAAGTGCAAATGCGGGCTTTTAAATCAGAAAGTTGAGAGACATGGAAAAACTGCCCAAACGGCCAATAACTACAATTTCTGGGCCAGAACCACTCCTTGTGTGGTAGATAGGTTACCTAGTGCTTACCACTCCCACTAATAAGCTAGAAGGCTTCCCTCCAACACAGAAAGCTTGGGGGGCTCAAAAGCTTGCATACAGTCCTGGATACAGCAAATCTGAATCTGGACTATACTAGTTACAGGAAAGGTAGGAAACAGGCTTAGATTTTTCATTTTTTTTTATACAGAAAAGTAGCCAAAACAGCAGTAAAAATAATTCAAATGCAGTGCAAGCTAGCACACTTGAGTATGTAGCAATGTTAGACTAAACAGTTTAAAAAAATGCAATTAAATTAAAACTGACTAAAAACAAGTGTAGAAGGAGTAAACAAATACCTTCAGCAGAGATCTGAAAAACTATACAGTGAAGCAAAAATAACTGTGCCCAACTCTGAAGTCAGCCAGCTATGATATAAAATTAGTCAAGCAACAATTAACAGTACACAACTTTGAGGTGCCAGAAAAATGTACTTAGCTATGTATATCTCCAGATAGTTTGAAGAGCACTCTGTCAGGACACAGGAAGGCTTCAGCAATGATATGCAGGCTGTTACTAAGAGGGTCTAATTTTATGCAAGTAATCCTTGAGATAGTCAGGTAACACATAGGATGTAAAACCAGTTATAGCAACTTAAGCTACAGAGACATAGGGGGAGGTGGGGAAAACCAACAACTTCAGCAGAGATCTGAAAAACTATACAGTGAAGCAAAAATTACAATGCACTACTCTGACGTCAGCCAGCAATGATATAAAATTATTCAAGCAACAATTAACAGTACACAACTCTGAGGTGCCAGAAAAATATACTTAGCTCTGTATATCTCCAGATAGTTTGAAGAGCACTCTGTCAGGACACAGAAAGGCTCCAGCAAAGATATGCAGGCTGTTACTAAGAGTGTCTAATTTTATGCAAGTAATCCTTGAGATAGATAACACACAGGATGTAAAACCAGTTATACCAATTTAAGACAAAGAGATATAGGGGGAGGTGGGGAAAACCAACACCTTCAGCAGAGATCTGAAAAACTATACAGTGAAGTGAAAATAACAGTGCACAACTCTGAAGTCAGCCAGCAACGATATAAAATTAGTCAAGCAATAATTAACAGTACACAACTCTGAAGTGCCAGAAAAATATACTTAGCTCTGTATATCTGTTGTATATATGTGGTATATATGCTGTAATTATCCACATCACCCATGAGTCTGATATGATGGCCTGTCAGATCTGAGAGTGCAGGTGTGATGCCCGTGCCCTGGTCCAGCAATCAAGGAGCCTCAATCCTCACCACTAACACCAGAGAGGGCGTCTCATATGACAGGAATGGATAACAAATACACGCAGTAAAGTGCAATTTCCCTTAAGAGCACACAGAGATCACAGTCAGTCTGGGGCTGGTTGCTCCCTTGCTCCCCAGGTCTCCAATAAGACTCCCCAATGGCACAGCTATAGGGTCCAGATCTCAGCCTAGCTGGCAAGCTAACCTCCAGTACCCTCTCTGTCCAACCAGTGCTTCGTGTCCCTGCCCAAGCAGCTGACTCACACACACACTTTGAGATAAGTATTTATACAACTTCACAGACACTTCTGGGTAAGGTTGATACAGATTCTCCAGCTTTGCCCCTATACCCAGACTATTAGGTAGTAATTGCTGTTACCCAACGGCCCTTAAAAGGGTGTCCAATTATTACTGTGCAATATTATTATCTAATAGTAGTGTAACTAAGCAATCAAGGCTTATTGGAAGGGCTTAGTACAGGATCACTTATAAGCATACAATGTACTCTAGAGCTTAATTTATCTCTACATAAACCAGCCACAGTTGAAAAGGGTTTAAAAATATTTAATAATAAATACTAACACCACAGTGCTATTCAAGAGTTCAGAGATCACACAGAAACTTAAAACAATACAGTAGGAAAGTTCTGATCTGAATACAGAAAAACACTAATCTTTTCTAATTCCTAGCTATTGCTACAGGAAAACATACTTCTAAAGTAACTTACTTACATAAAGCATAGGCAGTGCTGAGTTGGATGTCCAACATCAAAATGCTTCCAGTCTCTCTCTGAGCAATAGTTTTTAAAATCACTAACAAACATTTCTGCTGGGCCTTCCCAGATTACATCATTTTTCATACTTAGGTTTCCCCAGTATACACATTACATCATTTTGATACTTAGCCTAGGGTTCCCAGGCCAACAGGCTACATTATTTAGCAAGCAAACACCTGCTCAGGAAGCTACAACAATAAAAGACATTTCACATGTACACTCTAGTAAGTATTCCTTAAGTTAAAACAAGAGAAAGAATGTGCTAGTCCAGACAGAATGACTCCGAGCTCTGGAGATCAAAGAACATACAAGACATAATTTTAATTGCAAAGAACAGATGCGAAATGCTTGACTTAGTTTTCCCCACAGCAGATGGCAATGTTGCCACATTGTTGAAACAGCATTTGTTTACATTTAAGACAACAACCCTGCAGTTTACATTTATATTTACAAATGCCAGAATTATGTATCAGATTCTATTTGACTAGGCTGGCAGCCTTCACCCATCTCTACCAGTCTTCACAGCAAGGATAAGCTCCCCTACCCCCGACTGCCTCCAGAGTATGGCTGTCAGCAATCCTTCAGGAGAGCTGGGAGGATTTCTCTGAAAAAGGTCCCCAAAATTCTTGATTTTGGGACTCTCTCTCCCACTAGGAAGACCTCCATTAAATCCACCCCTGCCACTAAAAGATTTATTCAAAAAAGCATTGTGGTTAAAACCCTGAAATTTTCAGAACCACATCTTCTTTCCTCCTCGTCCATTCATGGAAAAGGTTCTTTGAGGAGTGGAGAAGCATATTTCCATTGCAGACAGGGTCTTACCGATCTACTTGCTTCTGGTCAGTGTGTCATTCACTTTGGGTCCAAAGAGTGTGGATCTATTGATAAAGGACATCTTAAAGCCTTCTACGAAGTCATACAATAACAACCAGGCATGGCAATGTATTGCTATGTCTATACCTGCTGCTCTCATCACTAAATCAGCTGAGTTGAATAACAGATGCATGGAGATGTTTGAAAGAGACTTAAGGGTAGATATCTGGGATTCCACTTTTTGTTGGATATTGGCGGACGAATTCCCTGAGAGAGAATCAGCAATTTCTTTTGTCAACTCTCTCTGGAAATGTACAATATGGAACAAATAATTTAGTACTCCAAGTAAAAAGATCAGTTAAGCACAAGCTCATTTACCAAACCTGTCAAAGGCCCTAGATTCCCTAGTATGGGGGTGGACTGATGTAGTCTCTTTGGAGAGGTCTTTCTTAGTGGCCACAACTAAGACCATAGCATCTATAGTATGACCTTCATTCTGGCGCAATCTGTCATTTGGTGGTGCTAAGATTCTGTCTGTCTTTTTTGGAATCGACTCTACTGTGTCAGGTTCTTTCCAAGCCCTCTGGGACACGAAGTCAATGAGGGTATTGGAGGGAGTGACCACCCAGGAAGTAGCAGGATCAGCACCAAAAGCCTCCAGGAACACAGATTCTTCTGGGAAAGGTGCGTCTTTGGAACAACACCCCTTTCTGCTTCGTCAATTTAAGGATCTCACCAAAGGTAACTTCTCTAAAGGGGAATCTAGAAGAGCCTTCCACTTCATCCAAATTTGTGTATTCTGTGCCAGACCCAGGTGATGACTCTAGATTTCTCCATTTATAAGTTTGTTTCTTATGGATCAGGTGTTGGGGAGGATCAGACACTGGATCCAATCAGACTGGGAGCTCAAACCGAGCACATCCCCAAGACTTTTGGTACTGACAGGAATGGCCTTTGGTCAAATGGTGCCCTAAGCAAAAAGGCTCCACAATGCCCCCCACACCACCCGATGCACCCATCTTGGTCTATCTACACCATCCAGATTACTTTTTTCTTCCTTTTTCTCACAGTTTATCTTACTCTTCATTGTTTTCCTGTACTCATTCAACATATTTTAAAGAAACCATTTCTTTACTACAAAAAAAAAATAAACAAATAAATACTGGAAAAGCACCCCTGCTAGAGCAGTGCCATACGCAGCCACCTAGTTGGCCTATGCCTACGTCTGGTTATAGGTACTGACTGTCCTTGTCAATGAGGAGGAGCATAGGATGCAGTAGTGAAAGAAAGAAAGAGGTTGGGGTGGATCCAAGAATGAAGGAAGTACCTCTTCTCTAGAAGATAGAGCTCTCTCAACAGTTTTGAACACCAAGCCCGAGATCGGGTACAATGAGGATTCTCTTGGTAATGGAGATGAGAAAATTCCAGCAATGCCGATTCATCCCTGGTCTAAAGCTGACATCAGGGTCAAACTGTCAAGAGCACATACCCTGACAGACAAAGACAGATTAAAAAGCTTAGAGATCGACCTATCCTCTGGTGCCCTAACTCTGACAGCTTGGATTTGATTGTCTTCCTGATCCAACAAGCTCGGAGTGAAGAGAGAGTGCAGTAATGTCGGAGTAGAAGTGAGGTCTATAAGCACCGATACAGGTACCATGGGTAATCTTGGATCCATGAGCTTCATGACATGAAAAAACATGTTGAAGAATTATACATATTTTTCCAGAGGGGGGGGAATGTAGGATTTATGTATGGATCTACTGATAAGAACTAGCACAAGAAAATCAATGGAGTTTTCAGCTAACTTAAGGTATTATGAAGGGAAACTATCTGCAGAGGGATCTGATCATGGTTTAAGTTTGTGTAGTAGTCGTCCAACATACAAAGTAAAGAGTGGTTTTAGTTTGGAAAGGGGATTGTAGGATGAGGAAGGAAGCACTTATTAAGAGGAGACTTGAGAGGAGTTTGAAGTAAGGGCAGCTATACAGTCTATGAAGTAGGAGTAGAATTTAGTAGCTATTTCTAATGGGGTGAGGTTAGGGACACTGTTACTACCAGGGTGTAAGATTATTTTTCATGGAAGACCACAATGTTCTATTATGTAATTTAGTGGTACTGTTTATTTTATTTACGAAGCAATCAGATCTGCTGTATATGTTCTCATCAAACCAGCCCAAACCATATCAAGTTCCGGATTACACAACCATTTCTGTTAGTGAGCCCAGCATCTGCAAAACTAGCAGGGGGATGAGAAATGAAGCAGCATGTTAGCAGCTAACCTATTCTTTATGGACATATTTTCAACACAGTATTATGGCCTTTAGTGGACAGACTGAGAGCTTCCATCCTCATGTAACAACACTGGGCATGCACTGACAGACATTCTTTGTCTTAATGGCCTTACATTATTGATCTTAATGGCCTTATGTCATTCCAGGCACAGGTGTGAGGTGTACGTACAGTATAACAAAAAATCTCTACAACAGCAAGTATGGCTCTGCATGAGGATGTCACAGTCTCCTTTCTGTGAGGAGGTGACTCTCAGTATCCAAAATCAAGGAGTAGGTTCATAGGTTGGTACTAGGCTATCCGCCCTAGGGCCTATACAAGCCTAGCCATAACAATTCCCTGGCTATTTCTTCCCACACTATTTACTTCCCTGGACCTCTGTTTAGCAAGGCAACTGACGTGATCCCCGGGGTGAATTTCCTTTCTCCCATCCAATCGTCAAGGTTCCTTTTGAAGAGGGCCAAATAGGCAATCTGCTTGACATGTATGGGTAGTCTATTCCAGAGTCTGGGGAGTCTCTGGGTCAGGAACCTATCCCTCCAGCATCTTTTGTTTATTGTGATGACAAGGTTTAGATCCCTGGAGCGTGTGGCTCTGAGGGATTGGGATTTCTTTAAGTGTAGCATGTCCACCAGCTCTGGGTTTGACATGGCCTTGCATGTTAAGCAGAGATTGCCTCTGTTCCAACTGCTGCTCCAGCACCAAGGGACCTATCAATATTTATTTAAAACAAAGAATATTATTTCAAACAGAATTCTCTCTTAAAGACTTTCCCAATTTTGGAAAAAAGCTGCAATGCATTTTTCCCCAGCAGAATTTATAGCTGTTTTAAGGTAGGACATAACAGCTATTTTTGCATGCAATAATGTCCTTCTTGTCTGGGAGATGTCAAACCACTAAAGGCTCTGGTGTGTCAGTGCAGGATGAGTCTGAACTATTCCTACTTATTCTGTAACAATTGTGACATGCCTGCCAGGTGAAGAATCAAGTATTCAGCAGATGGTGCTGATGGCCACAAAAAATTACTTTAAATGGCAAATGCATTACAGCTTCTGCAGTCATCCCATGCTCTCTTTTGGGCATCAATGTGATCAGTGCAAAACAACTTTCCATTACAAGTTCTGGGGAATTTATGCAACAGACAACCTTGTAGCAAGGGATGCACACTGGCACAACAGTCACCATTGCTGCCTCACAGCACTTAGCTCTTCAGTTTTGGCTCCAAGGGTTGCCTTCCATGTGGATTCTACATGTCCTCCTTATGTCCATTTGGGTTTTCACTGGATACCCTTGTTTTCCTTCCTCCAACAACCAAAATACATTGTATAGACAAACTGATTGCCATCCAAACTGCCTGTATATATCTGTACAGTGTGTAAGCTTTGTGACTGGATTAAGCTGGTAACGGTAGAAAGAATGAGCAACCTTGTAGTAAACCTGCTTCATTAGTTCATACATTGTTACTACGCTAACAACCACTACAGCCCTTATGAGCTTAGCTGCACAACCCAAACCATTTGGGTATTGAGTAGTATGGGCATTTATACAGAGGAACAGCTTGTTCATAGGAAGGTAACCAAGGAATTGGGGGGGGGGGGGTTAGGATAATACTTTTCTTATTGACCACTTCTGTCTATAAGGGACAAAGGAGCCAGACTGGGAGTAAATTTATGATTTCCCATCCAGTTGTCAAGGTTTCATTTGAACAGGCTCAGGGATGAACTATGTTTTACATGGATATGGAGCCTGTTCCATAGTATGGATCCTTTGGAACACATATATGTCTCTCCAGCATGTTCTTTTTATGTCACAAGTAAAGTTCAGATCTCTGAATCTCGTGCTTCTGCTGTTTGTTTTGTGCATGTGCAACAGATCCATCAGGTCTGAGGAAGCCCTGTAAGCCAGGCAAAGATCCCTTCTCAGCAGCCTGTAGGAGAATGAGTACAGAGACAGAGCCTTTAAGCGATCAGTGTAGGACAAGGTATTCATGACTTGAATTATCCTAGTAAGAAACCTTTGTGAATATTCCAAGTGTTGCAAGTGTCTGATTAGGTGCATGCAAAAGGGGGCACTCTACTCAATGATAGGTCTGATAAGGGCCGTGTAGAGTGGTATAACTTCCTTGGTTTCATTTTATTGATGAAACCTTCCTTCCTTTCCATCTTCCAGATATGTAACTGGACAGTTAAGCAATTGCAATTGCAGATATTATTGAAAAATAAATGATTAACAGACTGTTAAAAAGTACAGTTTTGTACCTACCATAAATGTAGATGTTCGAAGATCCACATTGCTGCAGTCCTTACTTATGGGTAGTCCGCTGTCCTCGGTCATGGCGCCTAGATCTGACATCAGAGCGTCAGGGTATAAAGGCGCATGACCGACGTCATATCCTCAGTCTTTTCTTGCCCCAGATGTCAGAAGGCCAAACAAGAAAGGCCACAGCCAAAAACAGAATACCTCCCAAAAACAAGCCCAACAACAACCATCACCTAAAACATAGCACCATGTCAAACTACAGTGGGGAAGGAGGGACTGGGACTGCAGCAATGTGGATCTTGAACATCTACATTTATGGTAGGTACAAAACTGTACTATGTTCTTCATCTCACATTGCTGCAGTCCTTACTTATGGGTAGAATCCCAAAGCAACGGGAAAGGGAGGTTGGTAAAATCATAGAGCATTAGGGGCTGCTAAAATGCCCTGTAAAATTGCAGTGGCAAATCCAGCCCTAGACTTAGAATAAAGAGGAAGGTGGTAATGTTTAGAAAGGTATGCACTGAACTCCAAGTAGCTGCCTCCAAAATGTCTTTTGTAGCTACCCCCCTTAGAAAGGCCGTAGAAGTAGCAGTAGCCCTAGTGGAATGAGGCCTGATTCCAGCAGGAATCTCCTTACCATGATGGGAATAACAGAAAGAAATACAAAACCCAATCCATTTAGAAATAGTTTGTTTTGAAACAGGTTTACCCTGTGAACCCAAAGCAAAAGAAACAAACAACTGCTGAGACTGTCTGAACTCCTTGGTTCTGCTCAAATAATAACGCAACTGTCTGTGAATATCCAAAGTATGCAAAATTTTCTCCTTTATTTTGGGGATTTGCATAAAAAGTAGACAAATGAATAGTTTGGTTTAAGGCCACACTAGAAACCACTTTAGACATAAAGGAAGGATTAGAAAGATACCCTATCCTTATGAAAAATCAGGAAAGGCTCCACTGCCATGAGGGCCTGTAATTCAGAAACCCTTCTTGCAGAGGTAATGGCCAACAAAAAAGCAGTTTTCCATGACAAATACTTTAACTCGGCAGTAGCTGCAGGCTCAAAAGGTTGTAGAGTAAGTTTTTCCAACACAAAATTGAGATCCCAAGCAGGAGTAGGAGCTCTTATATTCTTTGCCCCTCTAAGAAATTGTTTAAACAAAGGATGAGAGAATAAAGGAGGGTCACAATCATAGTGAGCAGAAATGGCTGCAGCATGGACCTTTATCAAGGAGAAAGACAAACCCTTCTCCAATAACTCAGTAAGATATTGAAGAGCAACACTTAAATCAGGTTTGGAGACATCAAAGTCCTTTCCTTTGCTCCAAATAAAAAATCTCCTCCATTTATCAGAGTAAACTTTCCTGGTACTAGGCCTCCTGGCCTCCAAAATAACATTCAAAACTTGTTGTAGAAGTAGAGACCCTCCAGAGTCTAAAACAGAATATGCCAGGCTGTTAGATGCAGAGACTGAATCTTGACATTGAGGAAGTGATTGCCCTCTTGTGACAAAAGGTGCGGAATCAAAGGCAGAGGCCATGGAGGTTCTCGTACTAAACTCCTCAGTAGTGGGTACCAGTGTTGTCGAGGCCAATCCGGTGCTATCAAAATCATGGTTGGCTTGTCTTGTCTGGCCTTCAAAAGTACCTTGGGAAGAAGAGGCAGAGGTGGAAAGGCATATACATGCAGGTTGTTCCAACTGAATGATAGAGCGTCCACCTTCCAAGCTTTGTGATGAAACATTTTTGTGCAAAACTTTGGCAACTGGCAATTTAGTGGAGAAGCGAACAGATCTATGTCTGGAGTTCCCCATAACACTGTCAACTTTTGAAATACATGAGGATCCAATTTCCACTCGTGAGGATCCACTATTTGTCTGCTCAACACATCTGCTAAGGAGTTCTGTGCTCCTGGAAGAAACCTTGCCTGAAGATTGATGTGTAGATTGAGAGCAGTTTCCCACAAAATCATCGCTTGCCTGCAAAGAGGGTAAGAATGGGTTCCCCCTTGCTTGTTGATGTACCACATGACAGTAGTGTTGTCTGTTTGAATCAACACCTGCCCTGGGTGAAGTAAATCTTTGAAAGCCATCAATGCAAACTGGACTGCTAACATTTCCTTCAAGTTGATATGCAAATGTTGGAGTTTGACAGGCCACGTGTCTTGCACCCATTTTCCATTGAGGTGTGCTCCCAAGCCTTGTCCGAGGCATCTGTCGTTAGAATCTGACTCGCCTCTGGCGGGTCACAGAGAGTCCCTTGTTTAGGTGACATTCCTGAGCCCACCACAAAAACTCCTTCTGAATGCAAGGTATTATCTGAATGACAGTGTCTAGATCTTGGCAGTGCTGTGTCCATACATTTTGAGATACCATTGAAGCTTCCTCATATGCAATTTGGCATTGGGAAGCACCAGAATACAAGATGCCATGAACCCCAAGGCTTGAAGGACTGTCCTTGCAGTCAGCCTGGACCGTAGAGACATTTGATGGAAATAAAGAGAAAGGCTTCTTTGTTTTTCTGTTGTCAAAAAAGCCATCTGGGAAGCTGTATTCAGTCTCACACCCAGAAAGCACATGTCCTGAGAGGGTACTAGACTGGACTTTGTTTCGTTCACAGAATACCCTAGGCATCTTAACACTGCCATCACATACTGTAGATGATGAAGAAGTTCGTCCTTTTCTTGTGCAATAATCAGGCAATCGTTCAAATAAGGATAAATCTGTATTCCTCTTAGTCTGAAAAAGCTATCACTGGAGCCAGAACCTTTGTGAACACTCTGGGCAGTAGATAAGCCAAAGGGCAATGCAGAGAACTGATAATGTAAATTTCCAGCCGCAGGTACCTCCTGCAACTGGGCCTGATAGGAACATGAAGGTAAGCCTCTTTGAGATCCAGAGTAACCATCCAGTGATCTTTTCCCAACAGAGGTAAAAGTTGTTGTAAAGTCAGCATCTTGAACTTTGGAATGTCCAGGTAAGTGTTGAGGATAGATAAATCCAAAATTGGTCTCCACGTGTTCCCTTTCTTTGGAACTAGAAACAGGCGAGAATAAAATCCTAGGCCCACTTCTGACAGAGGAACTGGCTGTATAGCTCCTATTTGAAGAAGTAAAGAAATTTGTTTGTGAGCCTCTATCCTTTGCTGAGGAGGGACGCCTGGGATGCCCTTGAAAGGAGGCATGGTATGGAAATAGAACTTGTAACCTCGGTTTATAATGTCCAATACCCATTTGTCCTGGGTGACTAAATGCCAATTCTGCTTGAAAAGAGCCAACTTTCCTCCCAAAGGAGCTGCCAGGCAAGAAGAATCTGGCAGCTGAAAATGCAGGTCATTGGGCCTGTTTACGAAAGGACTGGCCCCTGCCCTCACCAGCAGATTGAGCAGGCAAACTCCATTGCCTCGGCCTGAAGGTACTCTGAGCTCTGCCCCTACCACGCCTAGATCTACCCCTAGACTGAGAATCAGAAGAAGGGTACGTCCACCCCTTAGTAGGCCAATTTCTACTAAACTTTGGAGGTTGTACCTGCAAAATCTTTAACAGTCTGCATAGACTTAGCCTTGTCTTCCATTTTCTTTAAGACTGACTCCACAGGAGGACCAAACAAAACTTCAGACTGTAAAGGGGCATCCAGACTTCTAGACTTAACATGCTCAGACAAGTTCTGATCCTTAAGCCAGGCGTGCCTACGAATAACTGAACCAGTGGCAGCCACCCTAGAAGAAGCCTGTAAAGCATCAAAACCACATTGCAAAGAGTGCTTTCCCACCTGTTCAGAAACATGCACTAAATCCTGCAATTCTTTACACTCTATGCCCTCTGCCAAAGCATCCACTTTAGATTTTAGCTGAGAAAGGAGGAAATTCTGATACTTCAACATATGAAACTGGCAGTTCAAAGCTCTCATTGCTAAAGTAGAAGAGGTATACACCTTCTTACCCCATCTATCCAAGGCTCTAGCTTCCTTATCCAGAGGAACCGGATTCTTAACAGAGGCTCTAACACCCTTAGGCCCCTGACTAATAGTTTCTGGGTCCGCCCTAGGACTCTTATAAAGATATTTATGAGCCTCAGGCACCCTGTAATACCTGTCCGGTTTAACTGGAGCAGGAGGCACAGAATCTGGATTAACAGAAGCTTCTGAGAAAACATCTGAAACAACATCCAAAACCGGAGGTATAGCTAAGGGTCTATGCTCTGGTAAAAACAAGAACTCCCTAAGTCTCTTTCGTGAATCAGAGTAATCCTGTCCTTCCCACTTAAAATGCTCCCTCATGGAATGCAGAGTTTCTGAAAATGAAAAATCCTCTGGAGGAGAAGCAGAAGGAGTGGAATCCTCTGTATCAGAATCAGAATAAGGAGGGAAATCTTGAATGTCCTCAGCAGAAGACTCTGAATCATCTGAGGCCTGCTCCAAACTTTCCAACTCTGGCTCCATCCTGGGCCTCTTATCCAGAGTGGGCATAGAACCTCTAATTAAAGTAATCAAATCCTCTGCCATTTTAAGCATGTGCTTTTTAGGCACAGACCCTGAAGAACCAGAACTGACACCAGAGGAAGGCAAAACAGACCTGCCCTTAGAAGGAGCCTTAGAAACTGTAACAGAAGGCCTAACCACCTTAGGCATAGAAGGGAGAATAGTAACCTGAGAGGCCCCTTCAGCCTGACCTGCCTCCTGAGAGGCCACATCATGTAAAATCAAAGTTTCCCCCTGGGACTCAACAGAAACTTCAGCCGGATCCACCTGTTCAGCTGTAGCTTCTAAAGATCCGGCGTCCGTAACAGACTAATCATCCTGCCTAGGCTTTAAAGATTTGTCTTTGCGCTTCTTAGTAGAAGCAGGCGTCGGAACATCCGACGGCATATTATAATTACACCTCTTGCCAAAGACTAACCTAGCGCAATCTAACCTCCGTTTTATAGTGATTAAACCTAGCACAAAACCGACATCCAACGTGCTCGTCCCAAACAAGGAATACAAAGAGTGGTAATCCCTATGCGGTATCTGTTTCCCACAAGAAATACAATTATTCACTTTTTCTGACATCCGGTAAGTAACTGAGGCAAGAAAACAAAAATATTCCCAACGGGTACTTAGCCCAACTTGGTATCGGTCTGAAACTCGAAACGAAAAATTTCAGAACGCCGAACGGCACTTGCAACGCTGCTTCTGCATCGGACCATGTGGCAAAAAAGACTGAGGATATGACGTCGGTCATGCGCCTTTATACCCTGACGCTCTGATGTCAGATCTAGGCGCCCATGACCCTTTGGTATTCGGGCCGACCGAGGACAGCGGACTACCCATAAGTAAGGACTGCAGCAATGTGAGATGAAGAACATCAACCACATTTTCCTCATTCTAGAAAAAGGCACCAGTATATTTCTCTATGATAGTGTTACTAACCCCTTACTAAAACCATGTGTATACAGAATTCCTTGAACATTTTATTGGTCCAGCTTTCACAAATTCTACAAACTACTGTATGTTCCTGCAACTTCTTTGCAGACAACAAATGTTTGTATCCAGAACCTTCTACTAGACAGTGTAAATGAATGTATATTTATGCCTATGCAGTTAACAAATGAAATGCATTTATGTCACCCAGCCTGTTCAAGTCATATCAGTATCCCTACAACCTACAAGAACTGAGCATATATTCTATGATTTGAGGATAATTTTAAAGTTATTCTGAGTGGAACTCTATTATGAGAAGTCTAAAGAATGTACTTATCCCGTACTGGAAGACATCAGGTAAGGCCAGACAGTCTAAATCTGCAATAATGTGTATTATTGTGCCAAGAGATGCTTTACATTTACTTGTCATCATTCTACTAGTATACTGCATGAATTAAGCTTGGAATAGTCTTGTGCAAGTACTATGAAGCTCTATCAGCCTTTATGGGAGGTTACTGCACACAAAAATAACTATTAGTATTTATCCCAAGAAGGAAACTGTTGGACTTATCTAATTTCACTTTCCCTAAAATATAGGTTTCTGGAGAAGGAAGACACTAGGAAAACAAACTGGCAAAAAACAACATTAAGGCTGGTTTTACAGGTCAGGCAAGACATACTTTAGCAATAGTACCAGACAGCTTTTCAACAAATACATTCAGTCAGTAATGATGAGGCTTCTTTAAAAAAACAGCACATGCTGCTCCTTTAAATGCCTGAGGTGGTCTTTAAATCCTCCATCAATTTAATCCCTACTAATTCTGATTCTAGATCCCTAGGGGACAGTAATACAGACTCAAGCCACAGAATTATTTTTCTTGGATCAGGAAAAAGAATCATTAAGCTAACTTCCACAGACGCGAAAAAGGGAAATTGTTTAATGAATGTACTGTTAAAACCCATTTAATCACACTTGCAATAATAAAGAGGTTTGGTAATTTTTCTGCAGTGGTGATGACTGCCTCCAGTCCGAAATGTAATTGCAAATTATGTGTTTACAGGTACTGTATCCTGTAAAATAACTACTACTATCTTTCATAGACACTAGCTGACAATAACTGTGCATTTACCTTTTCCTATAACACTTCTACACAATTTATCAAAACAAGCAGGTTAGAATACACTGCAGTTTCTACAAACATTTCACTTGCATACACTAAAAGTTCTAACTCTTTCAGTCTTGACTAATATGTCTTGTACCTCAATTTTTATACATACTATTAAAAATTAAATTAAAAAATAACATTATCACCATAAACATGTTTCCCTATTACAACTATATGGATAAATAAGTGCTGCAAAATGGAGCCGCAAATAACTGCAGATGCCTCAGTATGCAGATTTCCTTTTAGCAGTACACATTTTGCCACTCACTGGCACTTTTTAGTCTGCTGTCTAGTTTGTAGCAATGGCTTGGATTAAGGCCGCAAAACGTGCAGAATTAGCCTGTGTACCCAGTTAGCAAATGAAAATGAAAATAATAATATATTTATCTCCCACCTTCCCACATTTATTGATAATCTATTATAATCCACCAGTCTTACCAGTCTTAGCACTGTGTATATTAACATTGCATATGTACAACACAATAAAAGACAGAAAAGAGCTAACTCTGCTGGTGCAGAGGAAGAACGCTCTGCCTATGGTTCAGATGACCAAGATTCAATCAGTAGCATCAGTGTCTGTTGATGCTGGGGTGAGGAGGTCGAGCATTGCCATCCTGGAAGGTGGGGGGTGGAGGTGGATCAGGACCATCCCATGCCACATTCTCTTAGAAAAGGATGGTCTATGGTAGATTCAGCCGCCAAGCAGCTTTGATGACAAGTTGCATCAGAAAGAGCAGTGTGGATCCCTGTGATGACAAGGATCACTTATCCTCCTGCCCATGCAGGGGTTACGGCCATTTAATACATCCTCATTGCTGGGATTCTGGTGACAGTACAGACAGCCTTCGGGGCTGCCTGTGTGATGCCCCTTACAGATGGTTCTCAATCCCATTCCTTCTACTAGGAATACCTAATTTGGAGGACTGAGAGAAGTCTATTGGTGGTAAGCAAGGGGTAAAAAAGACCCAGAAAAAAAATGACAGAAAGGAAACATACCTAACAGTGTGAAGTTTAAATACATGCTTCTGATTTTTTCTTAAGTTCTAAACAGAATCATAGAAAATACAAGGCAAATGGGCCATTTGGCCATTTGCACCTTGCCAGTACCCTCCCTTAGACCTTACCTCCTTATTCAGAGAGTGAAAAGCCAGCCATACACTTGATGAATTTATGAATGTCTGTACAACCATGTAGCTTTTTCTAAAAGGAAGACAGTGTGCCAAATGGCTTGATCTGGAGAGGAAACCTGTTCCAGGGAAGTGGTAAGTTGTGGTGTCACAAATCTCTCTCTTAACTGTGATTTGTTTATTTGCTGAATCAAGTTCAGATCTCTGGTTCAAGTGTTTCCTGAACTGTTTGATTTATGAAGAAATAAGAGTTCTTGGACTGCCAGATCCCTAATAGCCTGGAAGGTCATTAGGGATCTGGCAACAGAGTCATCAACAGTCAATACCATTGTAATACAGATAAGTACAGTCATCAAAAAAAAAATCTTCTAAGCAAAAAAAATTCAGACAAACCAACAAAACCTTTATAAACTATCCTAACCACTCTGCAAAAAATGAATCACCTACTCTTCCAGACACCATCATAAAAAGTACAGTTGTGCAAGTCCTACTTACCTCTAACAACAGATGTTTGTAGAACACACTGCCTTATTGGCATATGGGTAGTAGTGCCTTGCTACCCTCTTTTTGGCAGTCTACAAAACGCCAAGCTCCTCCCACTGCCTGTCTGTGGGTGGGATGGATCAATCACCTGGCAGTACAGGGACTACCTTGGAGACCCACAGATAGGACCTTGTCAGTTTTCTATGGTCCAGCAGGAAAAGAAGATGAAAATGCAAGTTTTGCAAACAACTACTGTTTCAAATTAAAAACTACACACACACACACACACACACACACACACACACACACACACACACACACACACACACACACACACACACACACAAAACAATAAAGACTGCTGATCAAAACTCCAACACCAAACTATGTACATCCTAAAAAGGAGGATGGTGGGCAGATACTGCCAGAAAGGAAGCGTGTTCTATGAACATCTACTGTTAGAAGATCAGTAGGACATCTGCAACTGAACTACGATCAGCAAATACACTGCCTTGCTGGCATATGGGTAGATTCCCAAAGCTTACCCAACTTGGTTGGAAGAGGAAGGATAAGGACCCAGTAGCCCTGAAGAATGGTCCCAGTGAAGCCTGCTCTTGACTTAAAAAAGCATCCAACTTATAGTTCTTCATAAAGTTATAGACAGAGGACCAATGAACTGCCTCCAGAAAACATTTACAGTCCACTCCTTTCCAATATACCACTAAAGAGGAAGACTCTGGTGGAATGCACTGTTACCTTCTCTGGAATTGGCTTGCCACTATGGGTGTAACAAAAAACATTACCAACCAGCAATGATGTGCTTAGAAACAGAATGATCCTCCTTTCTCCCTGTGTAGGAAATAAAAAGCCTTTCAGCCTTCCTGAAGGGTTTTGTTCTGTCAAGGTGGTACCTGAACTGTCGATGCACATCCAAGGTATGACAGTATCCTCTCTCCCTTATTCTTAGGTCCTAGGAAGAAGACAGGGAGATTAAAAGATTTATTGAGGTGAATTCTGAGACCACTTTCAGAATGACAGAGGGATTACTGCATAACACAACCCTATTTCTGTGAAAAATAAGGACAGGTCATCTCACCATGCAAGAGACCAGTTGGCATAAAAGTTAAGGTCTTTGACTCCCATGCAAAATGTACAAGGTTCGATCATGACCTCCGGCTAATATCTGTTTGGAGTTTGCATGTTCTCCCTGTGTTGCTGTGGGGTCTCCCCCACCTCTGAAAAACATGCCAAGTGTTTCTATCTCAAACTCATCCAAACACTGAGCTGTGGGTAGCAGTACAAACTCTACATGGTGCCCTGTAAGGGGATATGTTATATACACAAGCAGCTTTGGGCATATACTGTGGTGCACAGTATCCTCAAGGTAGAAGAACATGGATCACAAACTGTGCACCATGACAAGGCTAGTCACTCAATGGTGTAAAATATGGCTCTTGCTGATTCGGTTGTGGTGACTAATAGGTTCATAGGTAGATACTGGGCTATCTGCCCTAGGGCATTTATAAGCCTAGCCAGAGTGTATTTGGCTTCCGCCTCCCTATTAGATTAGCCTACTGTGCCTCTGTCACAGAAGGTACGCTTTTAAGATTAGTTTACTGTGCCTCTGTCTAGCCCTATGCAAGTGACTCATGCTAATGGTGGGAGGTATGTGTGTGCTCCTACTGGCCAGTATGTGCCCACCATAAGGCGCAGCAGCTCTGGATCAATAAGCTACTTGCTGGGTCTGGTTGCCCAGCTTGGGTTATCTGGGATAGCTCTGTTAAGCAAATGCTGTATGTAAAATCAATCTGCCAGACATGAACTAAGAATTGCTCCACTCAAAGAAGGTTCACTGACAGGATGCAGCTTGCAAGTGGATGACATGATGGCAAGGAAAAACCTGCGCATCCTATGTATCCAGGAAACCACTCTGTACAGCAAAACCACATGGCTTGAGATACAATCTACTATTCGGGAGGAGAACAGACTACAGATCATGTGGGAATAGAAGGAATAGATAGTATTAATTTTAAGAAGGCACAAATAAGCAGCTCTACTGGTATTCCACAGCAGGAACTGTTACCTGAAAGGGAGCACAGTGTGTATGCTCCAAGTATGCCTACAAGAAAGCAGGAAAAACCTGTATTAGTAAAGATGCAAAACTGCCAGTAGAAAGAGTTAATCTTGAAAAAAAACTGTCACAAAAGGGCAAAGTATTTAAGGTTGGAGACAAGAGTGTTTGTGGAAAATGATTATTCACTGTGCACCAGTCAGAAGAGAAGCACATTTATTTCAGTAATCAGGGAATGTTGAGAGGCAGGTGTAAGATTCAAGCTGCTGTTTCTATCTGTATTCAGATTTTTTCCTGGAGGATCAAAGTAATTTTTTGATACATAAGAGGCTGAGGAGGAAATATAAAAGTATGTCCAACAAAAAGTGAGCCATCAAGCAGAATGGGACTCTGCTTTTCATTTTTCTGATGAAACAACACAGACAGATGTTGCCAGAGAATGGTACTGAAAAGCCCACATTCTGCCTCTCAGTAGTCATTTTGGGATTAGTGTTTCTGTTTTGTTCCTGGTGACAGAAGCAGAATGGGGACATTATTTCCTGGAGACTGCTGATCACCGGAAAGCCTAATAATTGTTTTATAGTGCCAGCCTGGAATTTGTGTTATATTTGCTCCTGGTGAAAGGAGGAATAGAGTGCATAGACTCCTTTTTCTGACTGGACATAGAGAGTCTGTGTTTGAACTTCCTGATCGGTCTGGTTGCTGCTATTCAAGGCATCTACCAGGAGAAGGCTACAAGCCTACAGACCCTTTCATCATCTAGGACAAGGTTGTTGATCACCAAACAGCCTGTGGCCTGCATCTCATCTTGGAATTGGTGCTACTGTTTCACTTCTAGTGAGAGAAGAAGCAAAGGAGCACTGGATCCCAGGAGCATAAAGCTGTGGTGAGAAAAGAACTAGTAGTAACAGCCACACAGTAGCCGTTCAGGAAAATCCCCTCTTTTCATCTTTCTTTACAAAGCTAATTCTTTTCAGTAAGTACTGAGTGATTTGCTGCTGTCTAATCTAACTTTAGAATATCTCCCTAAATATTTCATCCCCAAATCATCAGGGTCCACTTATTGGTTTCCCTTCAAATGTTTGGTAGTGCCCTTTATAGACGCAGACACCTTGAGTTGACATTTTTCCTGTAAAATCATCATGGAAATTTCAACAATACCTAGTTGCAGACATGGCAACTAATTTGCAGTGAAAAGCACTGCCCCTAGAGTTGCAAACCAGATACTCCTGACAGTAATTTATATTCTCACTCCAACCATCTAATCAATAAAAAAGGGGTCTGTTGCCATGGATATGAACTCTCCCCACTATCTCTGTTACCAGGTCGGTGGATATGAGCATCCTGAGGCAATGTAGAAACTACCTCATGTCTACTGACAACCAGTTAATTCCTAATGTCAATCAGGTTTTCAGTAGTACACATGTTGCACCCATCACACATAGTTTAAAGCAATCACATAGACCCACATATGCTGAGACAATTAAATGTAACCTTCCTAAATCCCAAAGACTTCCTAAACAAAATACACATAACAAATACCCTCAGCAGTCCCGAATGTAGTCTTTAAAAACAACACCCACATCAACACATACAGCCACATCTTATAGAGCCTGTACTTCTAAACTCATAAGACAAGAAACCATACAAAACAAAATTCTGGTCACTGGAGACTTAATAGAACCAAGATGCTAGCCTCCAAAAAAAGGAAGCCAATCTGGTGGTCCCCTGCCATAAACAAACTCTACAACAGAAAAAAGAAACTGCTGCAAAAAAAGAGTAAAATCCCATGATTGGAGGAACTCCCTGGTCAGCCTCAGTAAGAAGCTGAGATCCCTCAAAAAATCCTCCAAAGCTAGTTACGAAAACAAAATCATCACTGTTTCTAAGGACAACCACAAAGCATTTTATAGCTATGTCTAGAATAGCAATGGCAACACTCAGATCTGCTCTAAGTTACTGCACAATGGCGCTAAATATACAGAACCAACTGATATTACCAACATCCTGGCAGATTGGTTCAGTGCTAACTTTACCCCCCTCTCACCCCCTAAAGGGCCCATCTCTATACCGGAAGAATGCAAAGTTCCTCCTGTAATCATGGCTGCACAGGTAAAAACCACACTCTCCAAAGCCAAGAACACAGCATCCATGGGACCTGACAACATCTCAGCCAGCGTTCTACATGAACTACAGAATGAACCGGCACCCCTCCTAAGTACCATGTTCAATCATAGCCCCACCTCAGGCTTTGTGCCCACTGAATGGTGCACAATGATGGTTATCCCACTCCACAAAGGGGGATCTACCACGGACCCCGGGAACTACCGCCCCATTAGCCTGACGAGTGTGATCTGCAAGGCCATAGAATGTATCATCATGGAACTTATAAACAAAAACACTGGTAATCTCCAAACTCTGGACCCCACCCAGTTCAGGTTTGTAAAAGGCAGATCATGTCTCCCAAACTTGATAGACTTCTTTGAAGCAGTCACCAAAGCCATAGATGAGGGTAAGGTGGTTCACACATCCTATCTAGATCTCTCCAAGGCTTTTGACACCATCCCCCCACTCTGAAATTATAGATAAACTCACTAAACTAGGTATAAATCCCTATGTCACAAGACGGGTTACCAAGTGGCTCACTGACAAAATCCACATTGTGAAAGTAGCAGACTCCAAATCCGACTTCAGACCAGTGACAAATGGAATACCACAGGGTTCAGTCCTGGGTCCTCTCCTGTTTGGTATCTACTTCTCTGAAGTACAGGCTAACACAGAAAGTCTTTGGCTAATGAAGTTCGCAGATGACTGCAAACTAGAAGTCATAATTGAAACTCCTAATGATGTGGACATCCTACAAAAGGGCCTCACTGAGACAGATGCCTGGTGTCAAAGCCATGGACTCCCGCTCAATGCCAAAAAGTGCACTGTCATCCCTTTTGGTAAAAACTCTGCACCCATGAACTACCACATTGGCGGTAGTCTACTTAACACCAAAAGTGTTTTAAGAGACCTTGGGACACAGGTGGACAGTAGTCTCTCCTTCGATAATCACATCGCCACAGTAGTCAGGTAATCCTTCTATGTGGCACACCTCATCCCAAAAGGTTTCTCATCCAGGGAAAAAAGAGGTAATTGTTCCCCTCTACTCGTCACTCATTAGACCCATTCTAGAGTACAATGCCCCTTTTGGTATGTACCTCACATGACATCTACAACAAGTGGGGTATTGTATAAAAAGCCTTGGCCAGGTTGAGCTTAGCTGTGTAATGCACAGTCTTACCTTCATCCAATGCTTTCATGACCCTCTCAAAAAAATCCACCAGATTTTGTAGGCATGACCTTCCTTTAACAAAGCCGAACTGTGATGGGTCCACAGTTTGCAGGTTACCTATGTCCTCATTTATCATGTCTATAATGATGTGAAGTATTGCCACCTATGTCAGAAGAAGTATGGCAGTGGATGTGTAACATATGCCAGTGTAGCTAGCTGGAGTTTTGTAAATAATTATAAGTAATGTGTATATCAAACTGATTTTTACAGATACTTGTGATGAAAAATGTATTTGTAAAGTTGCTTGTGTTAAAAAAAAATGTACCAACAGTGGGTCCTGACTGTATTGCAATGGATTAAATGTGTATGCTAACAGAGGATACTGGAACAGAAGAGGTTAATCTCAGTCCAGCTAACTTTGAAAAATAGTAAGAAATTAAATTACTTAATTTAGGCCATAAAGATTGTATCTTACAGTTCTGATTGCAGTCAGAGACTAAATGTCTGTGCCAGAGAATGGTTTATTTGCTCCTGTAGGAAGAGTGGAAGAGTTCTCTGATTTTATAGCTTCCAGATGCTACAACAAATCTCAGCAAAGCATGTATGGTAACACATATGTGCTAAATTCTGCTTCAGTTTCAAGCAATGGGGGTAGCATGGGAACCAGAAGTCAGATGACCAAATGTATGTGATGACATTCTGTAATGTAGGACAAAAATGATGTTTTAATCCCAGATGAGAGAAAAGTCTCACGACAGTCTGTTTCTTAGAACATGACACAGAAGGATCTCTCACCTACTTCATCTTGCCTTGCTCTAGTAAGTGACCAGGTAATACTAATTCTTTAGATCAGTCAGAAAAATATAGTGAGATTAGTTAGGTACTGTTGTTCTGTATCTGTGTAAATCTATACATCTGTGTTATTTTAATATTTCCTGTGACTGAGATTCTGGTGTTTATTATACATAAATATTTAGTATTTTCATGCTGTTTCATTATTTATTGTTAAATATATTTAAACTTTTCATTGTGGCTGGTCCTTTACAGAATATTTGAAACTTTGAGAGAGGATGTGTATCTAGTTGGTGACACACTAGCTACTCCTGAAAGCTTTACTGCACTGGCCAAACACTATCATTTGTATTAACATTAATTTCACTCACTATAGTTGGGTACCCTTGTAAGAGCCTTAGAGTAGCTGGCTTTGGAGTGTCTGGTGGCAGTAACTATCTTATAGTCTGGGCAGAAAGGGGCATAGCTAGTAAATCTGTGCCAGCATTTCCCAGGTGTGTGTGTGAAAATCAAATCTCAAAGAGTGTGAGTGTGTCAGCTACTTGGAACAGGGACACAAAGCACTGGTTTTGCAGACAGGGCGCTGGAGGACTTGGTTTGGACACTCAGCTGAGGACTCAACTCTATAGTTGTGCCTACGGGGAGTGGGTACCGGGAGGGAGACAGAGACAAAGAAATCCAGACCCCGGACTGAGGGTGTTCCTTGTGTGCTCTTAAGGGAAACTGTGCTTGATGCAGAGAGCTGCATCTTGAAATACTGTGTGTATTTAATTTTGTTCTAAGTGAACATCCCTCTCCAATGTGAGTGGTGAGATTCAGGCTCCGTGACTATTGGCCCAGAGTGGGGATATCACAGTGTCCATGATAATTCTTTCCATAGCCTTACATATGAGGCTGGTAAGACTTATGGGCCTGTAGTTACCTGGATCATTGGTCGTACCTCTTTTGTGCAGGGGAATGAATGTAGCCATCTTCCACTCCTTGGGCACAAAACCTGACTGAAGGCTCCAGATGAAAAGCCATTCAAGTGGACCAGAGAGGTCATATTTCATACTATTTAATAAACATCCTGGGATATTATCAGGCCCCATCGATGCAGTGTTTTTGGCCTTGGAAACTGCATTAATGACCTGTTCTCTAGTAATGGTTGGGGAGATTGTGTTATGTGGTATTTCCTCTGGTCTACCGTGGGGGGGGGGAGGGGAGAAATTTGAGCTGAACCTGTCAGCCAAAACGTTGGCAATGGCCTCTGGTTCAGTGTGGGCATTTGCAATACGTTCTGTGCATTACTGTGTATTTCCTCTGAGGTTACAGACATAGCTGTAGAAAACTTTCTGGTTGTCCTTTGCCTGAGAAGATATTATTTCTTCAAATTTAGCCTTTGAAGTATTAATTAACCCTCTTAGCTGCTTGTTTAGATTGGTCAGTGGGCAATTAGTATGTATGGCTTTGTTCCTTGTACCCTTGGTCAAGACTATTTTTCTTTTGTTGTATAACCAATTGATAGTGTGATTTCATCAGGGTGGCTTGTCTTCCGAGTTTGTCTTATTTTTAATATGTGTGGGCAGAGCTCGGACTATACAGCTATCAATATGGCGGTACAGAGATTTTGTAAATGGCTGAGTATATTCTACAGTGTTTACTGTGTTTGGGCGTGCTTGGAATTTAGCCAAGGTGTTTCTTAGTAGAGAGAAGTTAGCCTTGGAATAGTTCCTAAAGGCTTTTGGTTTTGCTGGATCCCTGGATTTAATTTTCATTTCAAGTAATACTGCCTTATGGTCAGATCCGACGAACAATGGTTTTACACTGGGTGAGGAACACTGGCCATCCCATGTTCATGAGTACAAGGTCAAGGGTGTTTGTACCCTAGTAGGAGAAAGGACCATCTGTTCCTAGATGTTGGTATTAAAGTTTAGAAATTGCTGAGTTTGTGCATTAGAAGTGGTGTAGGATTCCCAATCTATAGAGGGGTAGTTGAGATCCCCCATGAATATCTTATTGGGTTAAATGGTGAGGGACTCTAGTACATTGAGATAGGTAATATGAGTATCCTGTGACATGGAGGGGGACCTCTATGTGCAAGGATATGGCAGAGCACCCTGTTTATGGTGAGTTGTGCACCCAGTAGGTCATACGCTTTAACCGGTCTAGATGTGAGATTTGTCTTAATATGAACTGACACTCCTCCATCTTTATTTCCCTCCTGTGCAGCAGCTGATCTAAAGGTGTGAAATGCATTATAAGCTTGCTTTGCTGGGTACTCTCAGTGACTTTAAAACATGCCTCTGTTACTACACAGATGTCTACACTCTCCAAGGAGAGAAGGCTTGCAGGGAGTAGACTTTCTTAAGAATTCTAGCATTCAGCTGTACCAGCTTCAGATATTCCTTCAGAGGTTCAGTTAAGTTGTAGGTTTAACTATTTGACAATGCCTAAAAAAGGCACTATGGGGGGTTGAAAATGTCTTTGCCAATATCCAAAAGCCTAGAGGGAATAAGTGCAGACCATCCCTGGAAAAGCAGCATGGTCTGTCAACCATGTCTTCCCAGACTGTCAAATATTGTACCCCCCCTCCCTCTGGAATGACACCAGAAACTAAGCCAATTGTTAAAAACAAACATTTTCTGTTGGTAATGTGACATTATCCTTGGAGAAAGTCATATGCTGTATAGTGCTAGGCTCAGTTCACCATGACTCTCTCCTTACTCAGTCTGGTGAGGGGGACATTAGTGTGCCTTACTTTAGAATCACCACTGACCAAAAAATTGGCTCTGTGCCAATTTGCCTTAAGGGCTTATCAGTGGAGATATTGGATACAATGTTACTATGTATAGCTGTGGGTGGTGTTTTAACAGAGTGTTTTTGTGATGGCTGAAGACCCTTTCTTTGATTTGTGTTTTAACTGAGTGTTTATGTCATGGCCAAGGACCCTTTCTTTGATTGTACTGTGCAGAACTTAGTGTTTTAGGAAGGTTACTTCTAAGTACCTCAGCATAAGTAGTTTTATGTGCACGGTCGTTACGCTATCCAGGTGTGGTGCAAGTGTCACTGGCAGCCTCTATTGGATTAGTTTTAGTTTTGGTTGTACGATTGGGTTTTGCCTCCAGTATTAAAGTGTACTTAAACCTCTTCTCTCATACATTATCTGTTTTATTAAGAATACGTGGGTTGTCAGTGCACATGAGGCAGTTGCTACAATGACTCAGAACACCCATCTCAACCAGACTAGCCACACAGAGAGTTGGGAAGCACATATCTGTGGGCCACTAGTCTACTAGGGAAGAGTGAAAAGAAAACTTAAATACTGACCAAGTCAATAAGACAAGCAACTTGATGAGCAATGCTCAAGCTATGAGCAAACTAGATTCTTTAGTAGTTAAAAAAAAATCTGTCTAGGACAGTAATGCCACAAGAGTGCAGACCAAAGACCAGAACAAAGACACTTAGAATAGTTGGCACAATAAGCCTTCACGAGCAATTCCCATCTCAGTAGGGTGAAGGCTACCCTCTCCTACCTAATGTAAAATAACTGGCCCGAAGACCAGCTGCTTAAACCAGAACTAAGACACTTTTAGAATAACAGACAGCAATTCCCAAGTTAGAACGATGTAAGCTAACTCTCCTGCCATAAGAGTGCAGACTGCAAACCTTCCTTATATAAGAAAACTTGTCTGAAGCCAAAGTGCTTAAATCAAAACTAAGAAGCTTAAAATAACAGTTACAACGTAATCAGGCTACTAATAAGCAGTAATAAATGCAGCAGAATAAATGTAAAAACACTAAGAATGAGCAACAAAAATCAAAATAAAGTAGGAAGAAGGACCAATACAGTAAAAGCAGCTGAATAAAGTGCAACTTGTTTAAATAAATGGGAAGGGAGGAAAAATTCAAGTTTAAGAGACTAAGGGGTAGGCCTCACCACCTGATCTTTCTGTACAGAGTAGAATGCATTGATGAGATGGGACTGGGAGGAATGTCCAAAATCAGATTTACAGTCAGGGCAGGCAACTGAAAAGCCACCACGTGTAAAAGTGAAACAAGAGTGGGGCAAGTGGGTGGGAAAAATCAAATGCAGATGCCTCCAAATGCTGCTAGTTAAATGAGGAATGCTATTTCTCAGCTCTTCCCACTAATTAGCTGGATGTTATTCACTGTTTCAAAGGAATTATTTTCTAACTGACCCTAATCGTGACCTCTTAAAAGTCCAAAAGGACAAAAAAACTTAAAACAAAACAATGCAATAGAAGAAAGGGATAACAAATAGAAGTAACCAAATTTTAAATGAAAAAACTTCAATTCAAAATCAAATGCAGAGATCAGCAATAGTCAGGGAACAGCAAGCAAGTCAAACAAGCACTCCATCTAAATAAAGATGCCTCCAAATGTTGCTAGTTAAATGAGAAATGCTACTTCTTAGCTCTTCACCCTAATTAACTGGATGTTATTCACTGTGGGCAAAGGAATTATTTTCTGACAAAACAAATGCAATATTTATTTATTTAACATATGTTTACTGGGAATGTCCGACTGGGACAGAGTCCATTTTCAGGGGAGGCCCAGGAAGAAGCACTCCAGACACATATCTTTGGAGTGGGGGAGGAAACCGGAGTACCCGGATGAAACCAACATGAACATAAGGCAGACATGCAGACTCTGCACAAAAGACACCCCAGCCGAAAATCGAACCAGAAAAACTCTTGCTGCGGGGCAACAATGCTAACCGTGGCACCACTGCACCACCCAAGAAAATACATAAGTAAGCAAATCTTAAATGAAAAACTTCAATTCAAATGCAGAAAGAGATCAGTAATAGGCAGAGAACAGCAATCAAATCAAACAAGTCCTCCAGCTAAATCTGGGTGAGGCTTTGCCACAGTTGCTCTTTTGCCTTGCCAGTAACCCATTAAGCTGTCTCTTAACAGATTAGGCCACAGTTACATTTCAGCTCCCAGAAAACAACAACGTCTAAAGACTTTTCATCTTCTTTTTGTGGATGACTTAAAACTGTGCACTACATCAGATAAGGAGCTGAAAGCACAACTGCAAGTGGTTAAAACTTTCTCAGATGATATACGACTGCCATGTGATTTTGATAATTATGCAAAAGCAATACTTAAGCAGAAAAGCTGCAGCATCAAAACAATCAGTCTGGGCCAGGAATGGAATATAAAGGAACTTGAGCAGGAGGGAGTGTATAAATATTTGGGAACTGATGAAGGATCAACAATAAAACATGAACATATGCAAGCAAAACTCACTATGGAATATTTAGAAGCAACACTGAAAACAGCCCTGACATGCAGGAACAAATTCCATTCTATAAACCAATTTGCCTTTCCTGTTCTAACTTACAGTTGTGAAGTGACTGATTGGTCCCAAAAGGTGTTGGATCAGTTGTACAGGAAACAAAAGAAAAAAATGCTTCACTCATCAAATGATATATAAATATCAGTGTATACCAAGATTATATCTTCCTTGTTCTAAAGGAGGCACTTGCCTCCTCAAAACTGATTACCTGTAAAGATCTGCAGTTGTAGGACTTCATACATATCTGCTAACCTCACCAGAACCAAACATAGTCAAAGTTTTAAAACAGTCTAAGATGACTTCCCTGCTTAGTTTAGCAGAAGCATATTGGTGTCAAAAGGGAATGGAAATCAAATCAGAAGTAGACAAAAATCAGGCAGCAACTGAATGTGCCAAAAAAAAAAAGAGAGAGAATATACAGAAAAGGATAAGATGAGAAGGCAAGAAATGTGGAAAAGGCATAAATATAGTACAAAAAGATGAAAGGTTTATATTGGTAGATCAGGATAGTGGACTACATACTCATTGATTTAGAAAGTCCACTGAACATGCGGGAGAAACACACGCATGCAGGCTATGTAAAACTGAAATGGAGACAGTTACACATCTTGTTACTGGAAGTGATACACTAATGGCAGAGGGCCTGTATACTGAGAGGCATAATAATGTGGCAAAACTGTTGCATTGGGGATTGTACAAACATTACAATACTGAAGTAGCTGAGAAGCACTAGAAGCATGAGCCATAAATTATTACAGAGAATGATGAAGTTTATATCACATGGGATCACCCATTAACAGTTCAGAAATAGATGTGAGAAAACCAGATTTAGCAGTCCATGAAAAGAAGACAAAAGTAGCATTGATCACTGAAGTTGCTACACCAAGTGACTACAGTGTCTTATGTACAGAGAGAGAGAGAGAGAGAGAGACAAAAAGTCATAAAATACCAGGATTTGCAAGAGAAATGAGGGCAATGTGGAAGAAGGATACCCAGACAGCTCCAATAGTAGTAGGTGCAATGGGTCTCATTAAAATAATTTACAGACTGATTTAGATATGCTACCATAACGTGTCACTCCATATGACTTAAAGAAGGAGTCAGTTCTGGACACATTGCAGGTGCTCCGAAGAGCACTTTTGGCTAACATCAAATATTACTAAGTTCATGAACTTTAATCATACTTTGGCTTATGAATGGGGTCCATTCCTGTCATGGTACTAGAAACCCAAAAGACTTAGAGAGAAATTAAACAAATAAAATAGTGTACAATGGTGTGGAACATTTTCACATGGAATTTATGAGTGCTATTGAACAGTGCAGGGTCATATTTTGACCTGTTTATGTTTAGAGTGCACAATGTCCAAGCATGAAAATTATAATTGAAAATGACACTCATATCAGTAATGCTTGCATACAATCATCTTGGGCTTAAGGGTCATGGATGCTTAGTTGTTAAACTGCTGTTTCACAAGAGTGATTGCCATCCAAACACAATACCGTAGCACTAGTACATGTCACTCACACTAACACAATGTACATGAAAAACAGGATAGATTGCTTATCTGAATATTATGTAAGTACTTTGAACAGCACATAGCTTTTATTTCTACTTGTCAAGACACATGCTTTTTCACCCACAACTGTGATGCACAATAGCTTGTGTACAGCACAGTGATTAATCTTACAAATATCCATTTCACACATTTAAAATCAGACTACTTCTGTGGCACTTGGGGTTAATACTGTGGTTTCTTAGACTGCAAATATATAGATAAGTATTTAAATACAGCATTGACTGAGTTCCATGAGTGTGCATCTGCACTGCTAGCCAAGATGTCGATCTACGCAGCTGATGTGTCCACCTCCACTCGGGAGAAGTATTTTAAACTGGGAGAGGACTCCCACACCACCTTATCCCCCTTTTAACACAAGCATCTTCTCTGCAACACACTGATAAGGTCATCCTTTCAAAAGTGCCTTCGCTCACTATAAAAGTCAGACTTTCCTGAGGTGTGTGCAATTAATACTGTGCTCTCTAGATTATGTAACTAGATATGTAAGTACTTCACATTCAGGACTGCTTAAATAGTGTGACTGTGTGTACTATCATGTACAATTAGCTCTTTCACAACACCTGTTATGTACACTTCTACTTAGGGGGCATATTTTCACTGTCAGAGGGCTACCCTATAAATTTCTAGCATCCCCAGGCAAAACCCAATTTTGGAAACACACTTATTAGATAATGCTTTCAAAACGACACTGTCTCACGGTGGTAATATAACTTCTCCTGCAGTGCTGGCTGTTGGTACTGTGCAACTAGAGTGGTAGGTGGTTTGAATCCAGCAGTGATTAATTACTGTGAGTGTCTGTCTCTCTCATGATATGTAGTTGTACAGTGCTATTCTGCTCTTCTACCACTTCCTTTCTGTTTTGGCAAAAACATCATCCTATTAAATAATGGTGATGTCATCCCTTCAAATGTACAGTTACAGTTGTAAAACAACATCTCATGTGCACTTCCAATTCAGGCAATGTTCTCCAGCTTGTGATATGAGTTAGGCAGTCAGTTCAACTCCAGGTATTACTGCTTAGATTCAGCTGTGTCAGTATGACTGCAAATGTATATTTAAGTAACAATATTGGCACCCCTGTCTGCTATGTACATGTATAACCAGGGATTCCTATTATAATAATTTCTGTTCATTTTTCACAGACAAATGCTTTGTTTAACACTGATTATGACATCTGATGAAATTTGCCATTTCTAATAGTAGTAGTAAGCTTTCTCCTCTGGCTTAAGAAAATGAGGCAATGTTCTGTAGGTCGCTGTTTTAGTAAGCCATAGGTTCAAATGTCATAATTGCGAATCTACAGTTAAAATGACAACTGCATTATGCATCATGTGGTTTGGGTATGCTTAGGGTCATTCAATATTGTGCAACAACAGACTGCACCTCTATTTTAACCAAATTATATGCACATGTGTCTTGCAGCAATAAGATGATGTAATGCCTTCAAATACACAAATATCTCACAAATGCTGTAAGACTTCTTCTGTGGCACATTCAGTCCTCAATAGTATCATGTAGCTTCTCTGGTCACATTGGTGGGTATTCAAAACCTGCAGTGAGTTATTATAATCATTGTGTGCCAGGATACTATTATATATGAATAACATCTACGACAGTTGTAATGTGTAGAATTACAGTGGGAGAAGCCTCTCCCATCACGTTAACCTGAAACAACTGGTTTCCAACACAATTATATGATATAATGGCTTCACACAGTTGGAGTCTCACAGTTGTGTTAAGACTTCCACAGTGGCACGTGTGATTAATACACAGTTTGTTAGCCTGTGAACTTACATAGACAACTGTTTAATTCCAGTAAAGGACATTATGTGAGTGTACTTATTTAACATAAACACCATTGCATCATCTACCCATGCCTAACATTCTATCTATGCCTTACTCTATATTTATAACTTTTTTATCAAGTAATAAAACAACTTCACACTTCTCTGCACTACTTCGCTGGCTGATACTATTACACCACCCTGTAACTATTTCCATATGACAGCTTTCATTTCTGTGTTATCTCTAAATGTATATGACCTCATCAAATACATAATTACTTAGTATGTATCTTTAAACTTTAATAATCTGTAAATATTTTATGATTACATGCTTCCTTTTCTGCTTTGTATAATACTGTCTGTTTCTGTAAAACATTGCCTGTATTTATTAACTGTTTTGAGTTCTATGTACTGTTATACTAACTGCCTTGTGGAGCTTTTCTCCCTGGGCTTCCACTGAAAATGGGCTGTTTTGGCCCAATATACGTTCCTGGTAAACAAATGCCAATAAATACATAATGAATAAATAAGTTATTTCTATGCATTTTTATGTTGAGCAAACAACTTTCAACACATCTGAGGATTTCATGGCAACAAAACAGGTGTTTTGGGTTTTTGTGGTGGATTATTCCTGTGGCATATGCAGTTAGTATTGACTTGTATAGCATATTTACACAGACTATGGTTTGAATTGGGACTGCATTTGTACAAAACAATGTGGACAGAAAAGACTGGCTTGGTCAAGCAACACTGTTACTGGGCTGTTCACAGTAATGTGAACATCAACATCGCTACCTCCTTTTCATTGCTCTTACAATTTTTTATTGGATAAATTACCACCAAATGTCCATTCTTACTTCACTCCTTGATTTTACTTATTGCAAACTTAATTACTATTACTTGTGGCAGACACAGTTTTTTCCATAGCTCTGTAGAGTATGTAATATGATTGGCAGGGGTTTGAAACTGTCCGTCAGATAACTGTCAGTGGCTTAAGTAAAGAAAGTAATTATGAACAGTCAGACGGACACATTTTTAAGGTCTCACATTCCAAGTTAAGGGATCCATACCTATTACAATAGGAGACTGATGTAATACCTTCAAAGGTGCTATTCATAACACAAATGATATACCTATTTCTATGGTATCAATGAATGATACACATCCCCCTGACCTCAGCCATGGCATGCATTCAAGTTTGGCAAGATGCACATGCCGAGTCTGTCAGTGATTGCTCACAGACGTTACTTATTTTCCAAAAATTCTCTGTATTGCATGTCTTCATACATTTATGTATTACTGTAACTCTTTTCATACTCTAAAGCTTTATAGGACATGACAGCTTGTAAAGCATTTCTTAATGTGTGGCATGCTGCAAACTCATCAGAAAGTGTGAGTGGGTGAGTGTTATGAGACTTTCTTGTGTGTCTGTTTTGGTTAGTTTATGTTATGGTAGTCTTTGTTGTAATTCCTTAGCAGCATGCCAAGTATAATGATGTAGTAGATGTGCCCCATTTAGCAAAGGGAACTTTAATTGCTGAATGCTATCAGATATTTCTTGCCATTTTTTTGTTCTTGGTCAGGACTTAATTAAATTATCCTCTATAAAGTTGTCTTTACCAATGTCTGCGCAATGGAGTTAGTGATCTATGAGCAAATTAACTACATTTGTCAGAGGCCATTGTATATTTCGTGTACGTGCCGTGTTAAGTCTACAATGGGTCAGTTAGCAATGTACATTAATGTTTCACCTAGGTGTGTTGTATGTTAATAAAGTGTCAAAGAGTTTTTACACTTGTTTTAACAAGGCTCAATGTGGGGCTATATATCTATTAAACTTTAATGCCTTCACACCTGTAGTTTAATACAGGTCTTCTAGTCAGCATGTTTGGTGCGGCAATTACACCAGAAAGGACACATGTCATATCATTGATTACAGTAAACACAAATGCAACATAATGACAAGTAACTGTAGCCTGACATTTGCTATATTTGCCTGTTAGCTGATATATTAACTGCATACTGCTGGCATGAACTTTTATTTTGTCCATGCCTTATGTGGGCTACCTATACATTTATAATATACAGAGAAGTATATCCTAGGCATATTGATATAACTCATGATATTCAGAAACGCACCTCATTTGTCAGGGGATGGACTACACTTGACTTGTACCTTGATTAATGTGCATTTTCACATATGTGACATTAGCACGACATTTTGCATGTATATATGTCAAGTCTGCTATAGTCAGAGAAATGTTAATATGTATATCAGATTGTTATTCTGTTTATATCCTAGTCAATGTGACACCTCTGTCTATGTGCCATGTCCCTCTGTGTTTTATTATTTATGTACACAGCTTGCTCGAACAATCATTAACTTTCCACCATTAATGTCAAGCTTGTTGCCTAAAAAATATTTACTATTACTAGAATGATTGCACAGGTATATGTGAATGTTCTCAACATTTCCACAATGTCACAGGTGTGTACACTGCCATAACAACCATCAGTATTGTTTCATACTTAAAGGCAATGCCATCCTTAAAAATTATTTGATCTGTGTGTGTTCTAATATCAATCCTGCAGATGTAATTCATTAACTTTTGTCACTCCCACATCCCAATGGCAGAGTAGATCAATACACCTGCCACCTGTGTAGCAAGGCATTCTCAATACAATCATGTAACACATATATTACTGAGCATGCCACAAAACATGTATAGTGACAATCGTACACCGACAGTAATTATAGTAATATTTATCATTTACACTAATATACAACACATGCTTGGCTAAATTATACCAAATGGCAAATAAATGGCCCTTTCTGAAGAGCATGCAACAACAGATGTAGGGTTAATTTAGTTTTGTTTATACATGATGAAATGAAGAATACAGCATACCGTCAGTTACAACAGATATTGTCCTGTATACACATCTACTAATGCATCCACCTACCTTGATATATGTTATCTTAACTCAGCATTATACATTTATCTCATTGACTCCCCTTTCTTGCACTGTAGCTCCATGTCCCTCTCATATCCTTTCTCAGCATTTTCATTTTTATTTAAGTACATGGGTCAATAAAAGTGAACAGGACTACTTTACTATATCGACATAAATCATTTATGTAAATAATGCACTTTGTGCACTAATCACATTTATTTTTTATCTGATTTCAGTTTCCCTGATTAGCTTCCCTTGATTCTTGCTATTGCACTAATCCATTATATCTTGACTACAGTTTCCCCAATTAGGTTCCCGTTTCTTGTCTGTGCACTAATTCCTCTGAGAAGTTTCTACATATAACTTCCTTTCATCTTAATTCTTTCATTTAAGTAAAGTTGACCTTAGCTTGTATTATGCTGTCCTTGCATGCTCACTCACTAGGCTTGCCTGCAGGCATCACCTTTTGGTTATATTGTATGCTCCAGTCTCCATGGACTTCTTCGTGGCTGCAAATACTTGTGTTGCTGAACATGTAGGCTTCCTTAGCAGCTTGCATACTCAATGATCATTGCTGCTAATTATGCCAACATGCATAAATCATGTATGTATAGCATGAAGTGTGCATAATTGTTAAGGAATCCCCATGATAAACTTCCCGAACATAAGCAAGCTTATCCAAAATGTTTTTATTTAACATATAAACCTTTTTATTATATGGTAAATTAAAACTTTTCCACCATGCCAGTACTTTAATTTTTTTCAGTTTCACCTACCACTGATTCAGTATGTTTTCACATTCTCCAGACTTCACGGGTTCATAGGTTCATAGATAGGTACTAGGCTATCGGCCAGAGGACCTACGTAAGCCTAGCCAACAAGGTTCCCTGGCTTACGCCACCCAAGAAAGTTATTTTCCTGTGCCACTGTCAAGCAGAGACACAGAAGTGATCCCCGGGGTGTATTTCTTATTTCCCATCCACTCATCAAGATTCTTCCTGAAGAGGGCTAATGAAGAACTTTGCTTGACATAGATGGGTAGCCTGTTCCAGAGTATGGGAAGTCTCTGGGACAGGAATCTATCCCTCCAGCATGTCCTGTTTATTGTGGTGACTAGATTTAGGTCCCTAGGGTGTGTAGCATGGAGGGATTGGGATTTCTTTAAATGTAGCATGTCCAACAGCTCTGGGTTTGACATAGCTTTATATGTTAGGCAGAGATCACCTCGGAGTAGGCGATATACTACGGAGTAAACCTGGAGTTTTTTGAGATGGTCAGTGTAGGGCATCTGTTTGAGGCCAGTAATCCTTCCTGTTTTTATTAATTCTATTCATTCTCTATTTCACAAGAGTCCTTATGTTTCCTGTGTTCGATTGTTAACCCACCCTTTTAATAGACTTTCCATTCCTATAACACTATCATTCATCCATTCCCTGTTTTTTTTTTTTTGCTAAAATAACCAAATAATGTGCTTAACACATAGTTTGAATAAGTGAATTCAGTACTATAACCAACATACACATACTTAAGGAAAACCCCTGCTTAACTCCACTTCTTACCCGATCTGACTACGTTCAGAGAGAAGGAATGAGTAAAATCTATTTCTTAGACAAACAGATATTTTTCCTAGGCTATATTATCTAGTCGTCTCTGTTCCAGAGTGTATTCATAGGTTCATAGGTTCATACTAGGCTATCTGCCCGAGGGCATTTATAAGCCTAGCCAGAATGTGTTTGGCTTTCGCCACCCATTTTAAATTTATTTTGCTATGCCCTTTTTCGAGGTTAGTATACTGTGCCTCTGTCTAACAGTGACACAGAAGTGATACCCGGGGTAAACCTACGATCTCCCATCCACTCATCAAGATTCCTCTTGAAGAGAGTCAATGAGGGACTCTGCCTAACCTGGACTGGGATTTTATTCCAGAGTGAAGGGAGCCTCTGGGTTATGAATCTGTCCCTCCAGCATGTCCTATTTATTTCAGTGCTGAGGTTCAAGTCTTTCGAGCGTAGCTTGATGGGATTTGGATTTTCTGAGGTGCAGCATGTCCATTAATTCCGGGTTGGACATGGCTTTATACGTCAGGCACAGATCGCCTCTGAACAGGCGGTATGCCACTGAGTAGAGCTGGAGTTTCTTTAACCAGGCAGCATATGGCATCTGTTTGAGCCCTTTGATCCTCTTGGTGAGGTACTTTTGGGGTCTTTCCAGTTGCTGCAGGTGTCTGGTAAGGTACATCCCAAAAGGGGCATTGTACTCAATTATGGGCCTGATGAGGGATGAGTAAAGAGGCACGATGACCTCCCTGATCTAGATGTGAATCCCTTCATGATTATGTGGGCTATATAAAATGTTTTTCTAACCACTTTGGCCACGTGGTTGTCAAATGAGAGATTGCTATCAACTTGGGTCCCCAGGTCCCTAATTACTTCTTCTGTACTTAATGGATTACCACCTATGTGGTAATTTGTGGGCACTTTGTTTTTGCCAAAGGGATGACTATACACTTTTGGCATTTAGCTTGAGGCCATGGCTCTGGCACCAGTTGCCTGTTTCTATGAGGCCCTTTTGGAGGATGCTTGTGTCGGCTGGAGAGTCGATTATGGCGCCCAGTTTGCAGTCATCTGTGAACTTGGTCAGCCACAGTCCTTCCGTGTTGGCCTGTACCTCCGAGAAATATATACCGAACAAGAGAGGTCCCAGGACTGAGCCTTGTGGGACACCACTTGTAACTGGTTTGGAGTCTGACATGGCTCCAGCAATTCTAACCATGTGGGTTCTGTCCTTGAGCCAGTTTGCAATCCATCTAGTGACATAGGGGTTTATATTTAAGCTGGTGAGCTTATCTATAATGCCAGTGGGGTATTGTATCAAAGGCTTTTGCGAGGTCCAGGTAGGCTGTGTGGACCACCTTCCCCTCGTCAATGGCCTTGGTGACTGTTTCAAAGAAATCAACCAGGTTTAAGAGGCATGATCTGCCCTTAACAAAGCCGAACTGGGTAGGATCCAGTGTCTGTAGGTCCCCAATATCTTTATTTATGAGGTCCATGATGATCCTTTCCATAGCTTTGCAGACCCAGCTAGTCAGGCTTATGGGACGATAGTTTCCAGGATCCGTTGAGGCACCACCTTTATGGAGAGGGACCACTGTTGCTGTACGCCACTCTTTGGGCACATATCCTGTTGTAAGGCTGAGATTGAACAGTAGTTTTATGTTTGGGTTTAGCTCTTCTTGGAGTTCATGTAGGACGCAGCCCGGGACACCATCTGGTCCCATTGATGCTGTGGTTTTTGCTTTGGAGAGGGCGGCTCTTACCTGAGCATCTGAGATGTCAGGGGGGCAGCACTCTGCTGGGATAGATATTTGCCCTTTTGGTGGGGAGGGGGGGGGGGTTTGCGCTGAACCTGTCAGGTAGGATGTTGGCAATGTCTGTGGGTTCGTGTATTTTTTGTCATTTTGGACTAATTCTGAGCATATCTGGGAATTACCACCCAGGTTCCTAACATAACTAAAGAAAGCCTTGTGATTATCCTTAGTGTCCTGTGCAATTTTTCTCTCGAAGCTGGCCTTAGACAATTTTATGTGTGCCCGTAGGTTTTTGCTAATACTGATCAGTGATGCCTTCCCTTTTGGGATTTTGCTCTATCATTTAGTAGCTTCCTCCTTCTATTGTATAGTTTGTTTATGGCTGGGGTCCACCAGACAGGACGTCTGCCTTTGGAGGATTGGGTCTTGGTTTTCTTTGGGATCGCATGATCCATGCATTCCTGAAGGTGTTCATAGAATGCGTTTATAAAGGATTCTGCGGTCTGGGCCGTATTTTCCACAGGCCCGGGGGCTTTGAAGGATTCCACCTCAGTTTTGAGGAGTGTGAAATTTGCTTTAGAGAAGTTTTTCACTGTGGTTTTCTGGGCTGGGGGTGGGGTCGGGATGTCAATACCCAGTGAGATTAGTTTATGGTCTGATCTTACCAGTGAGGGATAAATTTCTGGTCTGGAGCATAGAGTCCCCATGTTGGTGATGATCAGGTCCAGTATGTTTTCCCCTCTTGTGGAAGTGGTAACAAGTTGTTCCATAGCATTTGAGTTTATAAATTCTAGGAACCTTTGGGCTAGGGTGTTGGAGCTAGAGTAATGCTCCCAGTCTATGTTTGGGTAGTTGAAGTCGCCCAATATAATGGTGTTTGGAGAGACCTTCATATTTTCCAGTGTTCTCAGGAAGGCCGAGTGGGGTTCCTGGGTTTGGGAGGGTGGTCTGTAGCAGGCTATAAACTGGAAGGTAGTTTTACCCACTGTTAGTTGCACTTGGATAGTCTCTGATGCTTCGTGCTTTGCCACCAACCTGGAGGTGTGGGTATCTTTGATGAATATCGATACTCCCCCTCCTTTTGTGGTTCGGTCCAAGTTTTGGAGCCGAAAAGAATGGTATGAGGTATAACCTGGTAGTGCTGGGGTGCTCTCGGGAGCCCTGAACCAGGTCTCTGTTACTGCACAGATATCGATGTTCTCCATGCTAAGGAGAGTTTCGAGTGCATGCATCTTGAGGTTTAGACTTCTGGCGTTGAGTAGCATTACTCTTAGTTTCTTATCCCTTGTGATACCTATGGAGGTGGGTTTGTCTTTTGAGCCTTGCCTAAAAAAGGCACTATGGGGGTAGCAAGAGCCTTTGCCAATATCCGAAAGCCAGGGGTGACAGGTGCAAGCCGTGTGTTCCAGTTCATAGAGATACATTAAACACACATTCAGTGTGTTTAATGTATCTCTATGAACTGCAACTTGTGAATACTTTGTCTACTGACAATGTTCTTTTTCAGCTTGTTATATCTGTCCATATATTTGAATTATGCATGTATAGGTTTAGACTGTATAAACTAAAGCTGAATTTTTACTTAGTTAATATGTCATTCTTCTGTATTAGGCTTTGTAATAACTTTAACTGTAACCATATTGACAATCTGCAGCTTTTCTCCCAGTGCCTCTGCTGCAAATGGGATATTATCCCAGTCGGACTTTCCTGGTAAACAAATGTCAAATAAGTAAAAATCTTCATACTCAAGGGGAAACTTTTTTTTAGAACTATCAGGGCTACAGAGAAGGAAGATAACAGCTCAGAGGAACTACAGTCACCAAGGGAACATTTTATTTTAATTTTTTTTGGCCAAATCCTGGAAAACAGAAGTTTCAAAAACACCACCATAACAAGTTTTATCATATGGCAAGGAACTTGATACTGAGAGCAGGTTTTAACTAAATGAGGTTTGTGATTTTTTTAAAGACTGTACACTTTGGATGATAAACTACTGAATTCAACAAAGGAAACATCTCATCACAACAGGAAAGAGGAACAACAGGTACCTTATTGGTTTTACAGACAATAATGACTTTTTACATTACATTGTAAGCACTTTTAATGAAACAAGTGTAAAAGTTACCACCAACGGTGATTTTAAAAAATGTAAAATTACATTGAGAGTAACATCTCTGATGACCAAATTAATTTGTTAACTAAAAGGTTCTCCTTTGTAGCTACAAGAAGGGCTAGCTTGGCTGATGTGCTGATAGAATTGATAGAACTGAAGCTTTTCACTATGAAACTGAATTTTGAAGTACTGTTTTGTAAAAATAACACTGATGACCCTCTTAAAAAGGAGCAGCACCTTCAACCCACCAAGTATACCTGTACTTAACCTGTACTTGGTGGAGGTCCGTAGCGGTCCTCACGTGCAAATCGGTCGTCCGACCTGGGTACAGAAATTTGTTTGAGAATTGTTTAAGTATGAGATAGTATGAGAACCTTTTAGTTAACAAATTCATTTGGTCATCAGAGATATTACTCTCAATGTAATTTTACTTTTTAAAATCACCTGCACTTTCTTACTCAAATGCATTATATTTTCTGCTTTACTACTGTACACTCTATATATTTTACACTTCTGTAACTTCTCATCATACTATGCCATGACATACTATTGTTTGCTCTATTGTTTGTTTGCTCTATTAATTTGTACTCATCTCTGACTGTTGCATTTTTATCATGTATGTGGAACTTTTGTATTTTGTATATTTTATGATTGTCATGTATGTAGAGTTTTTCTCCCCGGGTCTCTGCTGAAAACGGGCACCTGACTGTCCAGTCAGACCAACCTGGTAATCAAATATAAAATAAAATAAATAATTTAGAGAAGGAAAGGAATAGAATGGGAAGAGGCGAATAAGACATTTGGATTGCAGGCTAGGGATTGCCTTCCCTATCAGGGACTGATGTCAGAATATAGACAAAGTGAAATGGATAGGGTTAATCCTAAATGAAACACCTGCACTGGTTGATATTTTAACTGAATCTGGAAAAGAAGCTGCTGTTAAAAAGTGGATAATTAGTAGGGCATATAAAATATTGCATGATAACTAAAAGAATCAATCTGAAGAGGTCAGAAAAGATTGGGAAGAGAGATTAGGTATGCAATTCACAAAGAAGCAATGGGAGGACATTTGTATTCCCCCAAATATGCAACAAAGTCTAGAAGACTTTGGATTTTCGCCTGGAAATGTTTACCTAGATACTTTTACACCCCATGCAGACTTCAAAGAATTTTTCCTCAAGTAAATGGTAAAACAATGGAGGTCTGGTGGGGAAGAAAGAGGTATCTGGGAACATATGTTTTGGGAGTGTAACGAGTTGGAAGACCTTAAAAATTCCCTACAGAGTACTCTATCTACTGGGTAAGCTAATGAATGAAACAAAGGAAATGATGTTTTTGAGCCTGGGTACAGGACCTAAATTGCCTAGACATATTAAGGCCTTGTTAAGTTTAATTCTGGTGGCTGCCAAAAAACAATTACTAAAAAATGGAAATCAGAATCTAAACCAACTACACTTGAAGTAGTAAATATTGTAACAAGAGATAAAAGAACAGGAAAATGGATCTTTAGAAAATGGTAGGAGTAAATTACATAGAAAAAATGGAAATTTGTAAACAATACATGCAGAAAAATATTTTGGAGTAGGAATGAGGTTTAAGATAAGGCAGGAATTGAAAAAATTATGCAATGTTGCTTACATTATATGTCATATATATTGTTATATATCCTACATTTGTAAATGTGAACTTGTTAATGTGGTTTGATTACTTTAACAGAAATGTAAGTTTGTCTATGTCACAAAGATAATAGAATAAAGGTGTTAAAAAAAGACAAAATGAAGTTATTTCAGGTTCAAAATACCAGATCTTACAGGTCAAAAATCCAATAACACCTTGTATATTTTGGATTCCTAAAACTCATAATTACCTGAATAATCCACTATTTAGATCAATAATTCAGCTTAAGGGATCAAAACTGAGATGCTAGCAGTGTTAGGTGGATAAAAAACTGGAAGGTATTTTAGACCTTTTCCCTAACATCCTTTGGGACTCATAGCACCTCCTAGGACTTTTAATTACTACAAAGACTGACTCTGGAAATTTATCACAGCTGATATACAAAACATCTATACAGTTATCCCCACATGAAATACGTCTAGCTTGGTTTAGGGATGTGCTTTATGAATCCAAAGTTTTGCAGGGAAGAGGATGTTGATTCAATATGTGACTGTATGGAAATAGTCCTTGATAATAACTTCTTTTTCTTTGAGGGCCAGTTATTTAAATGGATATCAGGATTAGCTATGAGGGCTGCATCAACCCCATTTTTGCCAGTCTCATCCTTTACAAATGGGAAAATGAGTTAACTTTATCAGAAATGGATTGATTCAATAACATATATGTCAAATTTCTGGATGACATTTGTACTGTAGAGTCTGACACTGAAGATGAACAAACTGCTTTTATGAATTATTTAAATACACCTAACTCTTTTTTAATGTTCACATATACTTCTTCTTATGATATTATTAATTTTTAGATGTGGAACTTAGCAAAAGTCAGAATGAAAAAGGCGTATCTTCCAATGTGTACAGAAAAAAGTCTTTTAGTAACTCCTTCCTACATTTCACTAGTAATCACCCACTCTGGATGAAAAGGAATGTAGTGAAAGTGAAATATGTACAGATATCTAAGATGATATTGAGATTGCATGTTTGTTATGGAGTGTAATTTTTTGACAAAGATGTTTGTAGACATGGGGTACACCACCACCACTTTGGTTGATGATATTACTACAGAGATGACTATTAGGAGACCTAGTAATTTTGCACCTATCCTTTTTTGTAACATTAATAAAAAAGGACGAGAACACAGGGTCACACTACTCTAAGGTACACTGTCTAGGATTTTCCACTGATGTGAAGGCAATACACAATATTATTAGTCCATATTGGCCTATTATAACATGGAGTGGGGTATGTAGGTAACAGATTTGGCTTAAACCCAGGTTTATTTTTAAATCCAATTTGAAACAGCTTTTTGAATCAGATACCCGTGGTTGGAAAAAAAACTTAGTGCACTTGGCATGCTCAAGTGTGGGGCATGCACGCAAAATAGATTTATTAATACAGACACTTTTGTGTCTGTAGGAGATAAACCTACGATTCTGACTTGCAAAGGTAGGTACAATTGCACCACCAAGGAAGTGGTATATGTTTATCCTGTTCTGTGTTCTATACAGGAAAAACTGAGAAAGGTCTCAAAGTAAGAATTTGTTAGTATATTTATGCTACTAAAAAGCAGGATAAGTACAATGCCTTACCTAGGCATTTTGTCTTTTTTATAATGAAAAAAAAAGAAGTTATGTACTCACCATAACATTCCATGTTTTTGTCCTCCATCTCGCCTTCCTTCTTGTTGGTTGGGTTCAGAGCCGATCCGTGGCTCCGACTCGGCCGTATACTATAGCTCGAGAGCTTTTTACTGGCTCGAGGCTAGCCCCTATCCCAACATGCCTAGAAGTAGTTACCCAGATTTCGTTTATGATAACCCACCAGACTAAATTGGTACAAATTTTTATTAAACTTACTTATGAGAAAAGGACCCGCTTCACTTATGAGTGTGTAATCATCAGCAAAGAGAAAGAAAGGAAAGGCTAGGTCTAACCAACTGGTAAGCAAAAGGGAACCCAGCCAGTGTAGCCAAACAAAAGGGAAGAAAAACTCCTCTCAATCCTCCAGGAGGGGGAAGAAGGGTGGGACACAAGAAGGGAGGTGAGATGAAGGACAACAAACATGGAATGTTACTGTGAGTACATAACTTCTTTATGTTATGTTGTCCCCATCTCACCTCTGTTCTTGCTGGTTGGGACAGCATCCCCAGCAGCTATATCCTGGGTGGCTAACTGGAAAATACTCTTCAGGACCGTGGAACCAAAGAATGCCCTGTTCCGGGAGGCCACATCTACTTTGTAATGAGAGATACAGGTAGGAGGATTACCCATGTAGCTGCTGCACAGATTGAATCTAAAGGCAGTTTGGCTTGAAAAGCAATAGAAGTAGCCAAGGCCCTAGCTGAGTGTCCTTTAATTTTTCCTGGAAGTTCTTTGTTCCGCAAAGCGTAGACATGGATGATAGTGTCTGAAAGCTACTTTGATAAGGTCACTTTAGAGACTGGACAACCTTTCTTGTTGTCTGCAAAGGATATAAACAATTGGTCAGATTTTCTGAAATCTTTAGCCCTGGGTAAATAAAAATGTAACTGTCTATGAACGTCCAACTGATGGAGCTTATACTCTGCCTTGTTGCCATAACTGGGGAAGAATACAGGAAGCTCAATGGGCTTATTTAAATTGGGCTCTGAACACACCTTGGGTAAGAAAGAGGGATTGGTTCTGAGAGAAACTCTTCCAGTTTATTGTAAAACATGATCCATGAGTTCAGATTGAGCTGGCTCGAGGGGGGGGGGGAGAATGAGAATCTCTAAAACTATATTTAAATCCGGGGGGGGGTTCTCTTATTGGAGGTCTTAAGAGGGTAGTACCTCTTAGGAATGCTTTACATAGCCTGTGTGACATGATGTTAGATCCAATTTCTCCTACATGAAAAATAGAAATGGCAGCTAGCTGAACTTGGATAGCAGCTGCCGCTGCTCCTCATTCAAATGTTTCAGCAACGAATTCCAGAATCTTAGAAATGGGGGCAGTAAAAGGATCAATGTCATTCTTTTTTGCTCAACAAAGAGAACCTCTTCCATTTACTAGCATAAAGTTTTCTTGTAGTGGGTTTATGGGATGAAATCAAAATGTGTTGAACGGCCGGAAAAAACATCTGTGAGCCTGGCTAAGACCGGAAGTGGAGAAATTAAGCTGTCAACTTGAGAGTATGGATGGAAGGGTGGAGAACACCCAAATGATGTGTCAGGAGATCTGGAACTGAGTCCAGTATCCAAGGCTTCCCTTATAGATGAGGCCAGAGGAATGGGAACCAAATCTGTCGAGGCCAGTAAAGAGCAATGAGGATTAACTTGCACCCCAACGACTGTGCTTTCTGAAGAACCTTGGGGATAAGGGGGAATGGTGGGAAGACATAAAGCAGTCCTGAGGGCCAATCGTGAACCAATACGTCCCGGTAGTGGGACTAAGGCAAAGTAGCTGCTGCATTTATTGTTGAGGGGAGTGGCAAAAAGATCACATCATGCCTGGCCCCATTTGTGAAAAATCAGCTCTGCAACTTCCTGCTTCAGGGACCACTCGTGAGGCATCAGAATAGCCCTGCTGAGCTTGTCCGATATCATGTTGGATTTCCCCAGAATGTGCGTTACGACCAGAAAGCATTGCAAGAAAGACATCGCCCATTGCCATACTCGTAGAGCCTCTCGGCACAAGGGATAAGACCTGGTTCCACCCTGTTTGTTGCTGTACCACATTACTGACATATTGTCTGTCTGAATTACTATAGACCCCGCAGGTAGAGAGTCTTGAAGTGCTTGCAACGCCAGAAGCACTACTCTCATCTCTAGGACACTGATATGCAAGTGGTACATGTGTTCTTGCCAAGTCCCTTGAACAGTCTGTCCCAGATAATGCTTCCCCCACCCTATCTGGGAAGTGTCTGTGGGCACTGTGGCTACAGGTTGGGGGGGTTAGAAACGGTTTCCCATTGATACCAGAGGGGGGTGAAGTCAACATGGTAAATTCTTCTTGCATGACTCTGTGATCCAAATCTGATGTGACATTGGTAAATCCTAAAATAACCACTGAGCCAACAGGAGCCACTGGAGAATTCTCATGTGGAAGATTGCCATAGGGACCAAGGTAATCGCTGCAGCCATCGAACCTAAGACCTTGAGGACAAATCTTGCCTGGATTCTCTTCCTTTTCATGAGGAATAAAACTTGACGACAAATGGTTAACACTCTTTCGTGAGGCGGTTTTGCTATCATAGCCCTTGTGTCTAAATCTGCTCTTATAAATGTAATATACTGACAAGGCAAAAAGGCAGACTTTTCATAGTTTATGGTGATGCCTAGTTGTGTACATGTGTGAATAGTTGAGTCCCATGCCTCAACCAGTTGATGCTTGGTGGTGGCAGTGAGGAGCCAGTCGTCTAGATATGGAAACGCCCAGAATCCTAAGACCTCAGATGAGCCGTGACTACTGCCATACATTTGGTAAACACCCTGGGGGCTGTGGTGAGATCAAAGGGCAGAGCTCTGAACTGGTAATGACTGGCTCCCAGCCGGAAGTGTAAGTACCTCCTGGACTGCCTGTCCATTTTTATATGGTAGTACTCATCCTGGAGATCGATGGAGCACATCCAATTGTCCTGACCCAAAAAGGGAAGAATGGACTGCAGTGTTACCATCCAGAATGTTGTTTTCTTGACTGATTTGTTGAGTTTACTGAGATCCAAAATGGGTCTCCAGTCCCCCTGCCTTTTTCAGAACTAAAAAGAACCTTGAGTAACTGCCAGATTCGATTTGGTCTGCGGAGACATCTTGGTTGGCTCTTTTTTCTAGCAACCTTTGAACTTCTAGGTTTGCTTGATCCTGAAGACTGGGTGGAACATTTGGGATTGAGTGCTGAATTGTAGGGGTGGTTAGGAGAAAGGAATTTTGTAACCCCTGGATATTATCGACAGTACCCATGTATCTTCCATGATTGTTTGCCAAGCTTTTGGGTATTGGAATAATCTGCCCCCAACTGCCTCCAGAGGCGGACAGTCGGGCCTCCTTTCAGGAGTGCTGGAAAGGCCTGCCAGAGAAGGTATCTTTGTCGGCCTGATTCTGCAGACCCCCCCCCCCAGCCACGGGATTGGCATCTCCCATTATTATTTCTCCCTCTGCCCCTGGGGGGAAAAAATCTCCAAGTGTCTCAGGCGAAACTCCCTTAGATTTTCTGAACCACATATTCCTTCTCTTCTGACACTTGGGGTAAGGTCTAGAGGGAGCGGAAAAACGTACTCCCACTGCAGAGAAAGTTTTGCATCTCATTCACACGTGGTAAGAGTCTCTTTTAACTGAGGCCCAAACAGAGATGAGCTGTCAAAGGGGGTGTTGGTAAAGGAGGACTTGAAGGGCTCCACAAATTGACAAAGGTGCATCCGGGAGTGTCTACGCAAAGCAACTCCTGTGCCTGCTGCCCTACTCGCTCCATCTTCCATGTAAGAGATCAGACGCGTGGAGGAGTTAACTATAGATGTCAAGGTCGCAAGATGTGAAGCCGCCTTGCTCGCAGCTCCTACAGCTGTACGATTCCGTAGGGTACCTCCTAGTTGTTTTAGGAGATCCCTTTGAAGACATGTAAAGTGGGACAAATAATTTGGTGATTTAGAGTAAAGGCCGCTGAAGGTTCATAGGTTGGTACTAGGGCCTATACAAGCCTAGCCATAACAATTCTCTGGCTATTTCTTCCCACAATATTTACTTCCCTGGACCCATGTCTAGCAGGGTGACTGACGTGATCCCCGGGGTGACTTTCCTGTCTCCCATTCAATCATCAGGTTCCTTTTGAAGAGGGCCAAAGAGGTGCTCTGCTCGACATGTATGGACAGTCTATTCCAGAGTCTGGGGAGTCTCTGGGTCAGGAGCCTATCCCTCCAGCATGTTTTGTTCATTGTGATGGCAAGGTTTAGATCCCTGGAGCGTGTGGCTCTGAGGGATTGGGATTTCTTTAAGTGCAGCATGTCCAACAGCTCTGGGTTTGACATGGCCTTGTTTGTTAAGTAGAGATCGCCTCTAAGCAGATGATATGCGACAGAGTATAGGTGGAGTTGTTTTAGACAGTCAGCATAGGGCATCTGCTTTAGGCCTGTGATTCTTTTAGTGAGGTATTTCTGCGGCCTTTCCAATTGTTGCAGACGTCTTGAGAGGTATATACCAAACAGGACATTGTATTCTATAATGGGTCTAATGAGGGATAAGTACAGTGGGACAATGACCTCCTTTTTTCTGGATGAAAAGATCTTAGTGATGAGGTGTTCCACATAGAAGGAAGAAGGAAAAAAAACATACACTTCCCATACCTGTCCATCGTACGAGATTCTTTGTTTGGCTGATGGACAGAAGAAGGAGTCTCTGCTAATTCTTTCTTGGTGGCTACCGCCACCACCATAGCATCAACAGGCACACCCTTAGATAGAAAGGACTTATCCTCTGGAGCGGTTATGAATTTATTGGGCCTCCTCGGAACTGGTTCCATAGTCTCTGGGGAGCTCCACATCTTCTGACTCACTAAAGCCAGTAGAGGGTTGAAAAGCAGAGACATCCAAGAGGTGGAGGGTTGAGAACCAAATGCATCCAGGTACACAGACTCATCCTCAGAAGGGGTAAGAGATTTCCAACCACCCCTCTGTCTAAGGATTTTCAGGATGTCTGAAAAAGAGACATCCTCAGAGGGGGACCCTGGGGACCCTTCTGAGTCCTCCAAGTCTGTGTCTGAATTGAGAGACTCAGGGGAGTCCAAATGCTTCCTCTTACATTTTCTCTTCCGAGGGACCTCCTCCAACAGGTGCTCAGGGGAGGTTTTGGAAAATCTGGGGTCACCCAATGGGGCATCCTGGAGCATGGGTTCCCTATACTTGGGGAAGAGGAGGATTGGAGGCAAACTCAGGCACTGAAAGAGTAGGAGCCAAGGGTGGAGTGGTCTCAGAGGACAGCATGCTCCTCATCACCTCAAAGGCACTGCGGTCCCGGCCCAAAAGAGTCCTTGGCTCTTAAGAGCCCGTAGATCTCCTCTGAACTGAGGGTGATGTCTCTGAGGCCGATGTAGGAGCTGAGCTCACCTGCGCCACAGTCCTGAGAGGGACATCGGGGTCGGGCAAGGGTCTGATGCCACTCCCCCCCTCGGAGCCGACAAGAGAGCATCGTCCCCCAGATCCCTTGATAGACTGAGACAAAGAAGAGATCACATCGGTAGTTGGAACCAATAGACCATTGGTAATTGGAGAAGACGGTTCCACCACTACAACTTCCATGCACTCTGGCTCCGAACTCAAAGGAGTGGGAGGAGGACTCGATAACAGTGTGGGCTGGGTTGTCAGCACCAATTCCTTATGGGCTGGGCTCGATAATAATTTAGCTAATGCCTGTGTCTTGAGAAGCCTCTTTACCACCCTCTCCATATCATGATCCAAAAGCCTGGATGATCAAGAGGAATGAGAGGAAGACCGATGACTGCCTGCCATAGACTGCAACAGCAGGGACTGTGGAACAGACCGCACTGGCTCCAGACAGGGAGACCTGGTTCTCTTGTGAGTCGTGAACGGCTCCGAAACTACTGATGGAGCGGCTGGAGAAAGAGCTTTGTCAGAACTGACAAACGGATCCGACAAACATGCAGGTTTGTCCTTAGATTTAGAAGGCTCCAATGTCGGAGCCGACAAAGATGATGGCTTAGGGGACTTTTCCTGTTTTTTTACTGGCTGAGAACCCTCAGTAGCAACATCAAAGGGGCTCTTTAGTAAGCCTCGCAAAATAAAATTATTTTTTCTCTTCTACAGGACCTGAGAACTAAAAGCATGACATATAGAACACGAGTCCTGCAGGTGTACAGCCCCTAAGCAATAGGCACAGCTCGTGTGCCCATCCATAAGGGACATCTGGCAGCACGAGTCACACTTTTTAAAACCCGAAGGTTTTGACTCTTTAGGATCTTTGGACATGCTAGCAGTAACCACAACAGTACCAAAGGGAAACACCAACAACAGCAAAAACAACAACACTAAAATGAACTTTAAACTTTTTTTTTTTTTTTTTTTTAACAGGAAAATAGAAAGGAGGGAAGGGGAAGAGCCTCTAAGTTAAAAGGCGACACCCCAAACCCAGGATAACCTCTAACTTAAACGGCTGCTCCTATAAGGAAAGAGAAAGGGAAATGAAGAAAAAAGGCCATTAAACAAAGACAGGGCTAAGAAAAAGGGAACAGGGAACCCTCTAAGTCAAACGGGTACAAGGGAACAAGTTAGGCCTAAAGGAAAAACGACAGCCACAACAACAACAAAAAGGCAGCAGCAGAAAGGTCAGAAAAGTGCTAGCCTAAGATGAAACATACTCTAACACTAAACTAACAGAAATTAGCTATCTGTATCCAAAAAATTATAGGAAATATAACAAGAAGAAGAAAATACTTAGCTTGAGCCAGTATGAGCAATCTCAACGTTGCAAGCGGCAAATGAGATCTGGGTAACTACCACTAGGCATGTTGGGATAGGGGCGAGCCTCGAGCCAGTAAAAAGCCCTTAAGCTATAGTATATGGTCGAGTCGGAGCCGAGGATCGGCTCCGAACCCAACAAGCAAGAACAGAGGCGAGATGGGGACAACATAATATGGTTAAATATAACCCCAGAGGTGGGGGTTAGACAAATTTGTTACTGAAGAGGGAGATGATATGCAAAATGACTTTGAATGCTGATACTACTTCTGTAGTCTATATGCTGAAACATAAGCAAATGAATACTAAACTGTTGCATTTACATATCACATCATGCGACTATATACTGCATAAGGACATATGTCCTAAAAATCTAGGCTGGATAGAACTACCTAACCTTCTCCAGATGAACCAACTCATAGAAGCTTTTAAAATTCTCAAACAACTTGATAACACTCCTGCACTGAAAAATTTAATTCTTCCCTATTCCAATCTAAGCTGTCTTCGCTCATCAAATAGGCAACTTGTCCAAACAATCAAATCCCATAACTCAGGGGGTGACTCTCTGTTTGCCAATGTCATTGGAAAAATATGGAACTCCCTCCCCTGTAACCTTACTCTTACTACCTCCCTGGACCAATTCAAAAAGAAACTAAAACTCCATTTTAAGTCACATTGGCTTTGCCAGTGCTCTAACCCAGATTAGCTCTCCTCACTTAACCTAGATCTCTTTCTCCCCATACTTATCCTAGTTTAACAACTTAACTTTTATCTTCAAAAGACCGAACACAATTTTTCCTTGTCCAATCTCTAACCATATCTGTAACCCCTAAACCACTGTTAAAAAGACAACCTAAGGTATGAACCTATAACCTTAAACCAGAACATTGTATAGTATTCAAGCTCAAAGGCTGCTATTGTCCTTTAACCTAACATGCTTTATAATATTTGTATAGGAACCATTGTATTTTTTTTTTGGATAGCTATTGCTAGATTGTTTTTGTTATGATATATACTGTATATCTTTCTCCTTAAATGGACTACTAAATGTAATAATATGTAATACTGAACATGTATGTAACCTTCTGACATTATGGAGCTTTTCTCCCCGGGCCTCCGCTGAAAATGGACATGTATCCAGTCGGACGATCCTGGTCAACAAATGTAAAATAAATAAAATAAAATAAATAAAAAAATATGTCTTGCTGCATTTATTCATTCTGAAGAAGTCTGTATTCTAAACAGACAAAAGCACTTAATCTTGTTAATTAAAGGTTACTGTTTTGGATTTAATTTGCTTAGTATTTTATTTTACTTAGTTAGCCTCAAAGAGTAAAATAAACAAAAATTCTACCCAGAACAAATGGTTTTCAATTACTTTAAACAACTTTTAAACTGACAGAAAAACGTGTGCTTCCATTTTAAAGTACAGTTAAGTCTTGTGACAGTCCATTAAAACACAAACTCCTAGCTTATAAATAAACTTCCTAAACAGGAAAGTGCAATAAATCAACTATATTTAAATGTGGAAGGTTTTTCCCCAAAGGGAACTTATCTGCCGAGGAGTGGAACAGCACATGTCTACCTTTGATCCCAAAAGCCTGCACAACAGCACTTTCTTCAACGGCAAGAAAATTCTTAAAGGGCTTGATGCCCAGACCTGTCTTTTAAATCAGCCCAGCTTGAGCTAATAAAGTACGGGCACATGGAAAGTGCCCTGAAGCTTTGGAATCTGGCTGGCTGTTATGTCCTTGGCAGGATATAACCCATATATTTAAGGCTACTACAGCAGTGATCAATATGATGAACATCAGCACAAATTTGTAATCTGAAACAGTAATAAAATAAAGAGGTAAGATGCAACACAAAATGCCAAAGTCTAAGGTGCAAAATTATTTTTGCATAAACTGAGTGTAAACCTGTAGAAACGAAATATGGTTGCAAACCAGAGCTGTAACAAATCAATGTCATACAAAAGAGTTTCCGCACAAAAGCTGTAGCAATAGCCTGGGTCCATTCTTCTCTGATGAGTGGCGCAAGGGATCTAGAGAGGAATTTAAATGGCAAGGAGCTGTAAGCAAATAGGAGAGGCTAGTAACCTGGAAATATTTTAGATGCTGAGCTAACTGAAAGCTTACAGAAAAGAAACAGCTTACGCCTCTTGCTATGTAGTCTTGGGAACCGGCAACAAGTTCCTTCAATGATAAACCCAGGTACTAAGCAATAAAAGTTGCACTCGTAAAATAATCCAAAATTTATTTAACGACACAGTTAGTTTAGCGCTTTCACCTGTATACACACCAGGCTTCCTCAGAACTAACTGCTACTTTGTTTCAAACAAGTTTAAATCACTTTTTTGGCGCCAAAACCGTACATACAAATTAAAGGCATACCGACACAAAATGCATTAAAATACATTTAAAGCTTTGCCATACTACTAAAAAAATCATCACTGAATTTGCGATCACACTAAAATACACCAAATTAAATTCATCAGCTTATATATAATAATCAATTATCTAAATAAATAAAAAATATATATACATATATAAATGTATGTATAAAATATATAACAAACTATATATGTGAAAAGTTCTATGCTTTGTTTATGTATGCAGATACAATATTACTGAACATTTCAATTAAAAAACAACCACAACGTCATTGGATGTTACAATCTTTCAAGTAGTGATGTAATAACAATATATATATATTTCTACTTTATATTTATGCCTAGATACTGATGTTTTTACTTTAATAAAGGTTTTAAAGAAACTGATGTTTTTACTTTAATAAAGGTTTTAAAGAAATGTTATCGTTCAGCCCAGGGAATGTGGAGGCATCCGTATATAATTGCCACCACATTTCACGAAATGATAAATGCCCTTTACAATCCCCACCTCTAGGGTCCAACTTAATAATATCTATTATACCAAATGTGAACTTGTGCTCTTTTCCAAACTGTTTTGTGTGTCTGTAAAGGGCATTCTTTTCATCACACTTTTTAATACAATACATGTGGTCGTAGATTCGTTTATTAAAATGCCTCTCGGTCTTTCCAATATAGAAAGCTGGGCATAAACTACAAAGAGCAATATAGACCACATATTTTGTTCTACAATTTCCATGTTGAAATTTAATATTAGACCTAGGTATATTTTTTAATTTTACTACCTCTTTGTTATTGATCAAATAACAATAGTTACAATTTCCACATTTATAAGTGTGTGTGGATACATCAAATAATCTAATAGGTCCCTTTTCTAAGATTCTTTTAAGGTTAGGGCCCATTTTATTAACAAAACTTGGTCCGTTCCCCACTATACTTGAAACATATGTATCTGTTTGAATAATATTCCAATTATTTCTTAATATTTCTTTCACCATAAAAGTGTGAGGTCCATTTTCAAGAATACACGCTCTACTTAACTTACTCAACTTAGGGCTAGAATAGTTCATAAGACTGTTATTAAAAGAGTTTCTATAGGTTAATCCTAATAGTGGTGTGTATTTCGTACCCCACCCTTTCACTACTTGCCTCTTTACTTTTTCCATCATTTTAACATCGTATCCTCTGTCCTTAAATAAAGAAGTTATAAATTCAACTTCTTCCAACATATAAACATAAGAAGATGTCATCCTTATAGCTCGTATTAATTGACCTTTGTATATATTCCTCAACAGACTTTTTGGATGATTACTCTTATATTCAAGATTACTATTGGAAAAGGTGGACTTCCTATGTATTCTAGATGAAAATTGATCATTGTCTTTAAAAATAAACGTATCAAGATATGCCAAACCTGTCCGATTATGTAAAAAAGTGAATTTAAGAAATTCACTGCTAGAATTAATATAATTTAAAAATTGATGTAGGTATTCCTCAGTACCTTCCCATAGAATGTAAATGTCATCCAGGAAGCGTGAGTAATATTTAATATTTTTATAATATTCACTTTGAAAAACAATCGACTCCTCCCAATCAAGCATGACCAGATTAGCAAACACAGGGGCGCAAGCCGCCCCCATAGCTACACCTCTTTTTTGCCTAAAGATTTCCCCTTCAAAATAAATGTAATTATGATCAAGGACTGTACTCATCAAGTCCATGATGAGACAAATTTTATCCCATTCATAATCTCCATATTTCCTCAAACTTCTAACAAATGATTCTAACCCCTCACCTTTCGGAATACATGTATATAAATCAATAACGTCAATTGTGACAAATCTTAAACCCTCTTTAAATGTGGTGATGGGGAATTGGGAAAGAAATTCCCAAGAATCCTTCATTAAATGGGGAATTTTACCATAAATACTTTTAGGCATGCTGTCAATGGCCACACCTAATGGGAAGGTTTTAGATCTGCTCCCTGAGACGAATGGTCTAAACGGCGGATCATTTATATCTTTATGGATTTTAGCAATGCCTACTAATGTAGCCATCACTGGATGTTCTACTCTTAAAAAATTATATATATCTAAATCTATACGTTTATCTATCAAAAACTCTTCAATATGTGAAATGATTCTTCTGTAAGCTAAATTAACCTCATTTAATGAAACTACTTCATAAGTGTCCGTAGAATGTAACATATCAAAAATCTTAGACGAATAATTCAACTGATCATACATGACTATACCCGCCACCTTTATCGGGCTTCATTACTCGTATAGTCCTGTCATTCCTTAACTCATTTAAAATCATCTTCTCCTCATCAGATAAATTACTTTTTACTTTCTTGCCCCTAAGTATATTATTCAATTGATATATCTGTTTAACAACATATTTTTCATAAACTGTCACAGTTGGATGATTTACTGGCATAAATGTACTTTTCTTTTTCAATATGTTAGAACCATTTTCATTATTTGATCCCACATCTTCTTTCTTATTATTGAACATAATAACTAGATTTAATTTCCTAGTATACAATTTAACTTGACTAATATTATCAACCAATTTGAAATTTGTAGTGGGGATGTACTTTAAGCCTTTAGAAAACAGATTGAAATGCGAAACACTTAATTCCTTATCAGTATAATTATAAATATTAAACTTTTTATAACTATTAATAACTCCTGTAGTAATAATATCTGTTTGTATTACAGTATCTGCCTCCTCACTCCCTGTTTCATTATCAATGTTCACAATTCCTTCAGACTCTGCATTCATTTCTGTTATTTTCATTGATAATTTCTCCAATTCCCTCCCCATTTCCAATCTTTTGTCCTGCCCGTCTGTTTGTTTTTCCAAAAATGTGAATTCCTATCAACCTGATTGTGTTTACCCATTCTTTTCATAATAAGTATATTCAAAACCATTTTTAGTATCATGTCTCCATTTATAGGCAAGACCGTTGTTGTATTGTTGAATATCCCTTTTCATTTTACTACTTTTTCTCTCAAAAGCTTTTTTAGAATTGAATTCAGCAATGTTGAATTGTTTTATATACAATCTTTCCCATTGTGTAAATAATAAATCCTTTAAAATTATTTCATTTAATTTCTCTACTTCCTGCATACATTTAATTAACTTTTCATCATTAAATTTAATTAACAATTTAATATAATCTGTACCACATTTATCAAAAAATAAATTAAATTCATTAATAACATTTTCATTAATATCGATACCCATAGGATGTTTGAAGAACCTCAAACCCTTGGGTATAATGTTACTACCAACACATTTACTTAAATATGCATTGTTTAATTTTAATGAATTAATCAAATTAAGTTTCTTTCCAAATAAATAAATAATATCCTTCAATGACCCCCTGGGTACAAAATTATCAGATGTTATATCATCCATTTTATCTTGGTCGAAACCACATTCTTTATCTAAAAAAGACTTCAACTTATTCATGCTACCACCTTTATCAATATTGTCCATCCCATATCTTTTTTGAGGACTTCCGCTCCGTTTTTCATGATGTTTCACTGTGTGGGCATATGTTCTCAATGGGCCATTCCTCTTGGGTTTGGTACCTATCCTTTTAGCCTCATCATCAGTGTCAATAAAAGAAAAATCAAAGGTATAGTCCAAAAAACCACCTCTGCTGATATTTCTGAGTTCATTAGTTTGTAAACAGGATGGTAAATCGATAGAATTAACTACTTCTCTACCATCTCCTTGCCCATTCGGAATACCTGGAGATTTCACTGAATTCTCCAAAGTACTGTCATTACTCAAAACCAAACGATTAACGCTAGAATTATCAATAAATTCCAAAGAATGTTTGTTATGTAAATCTTGTCTTAAAGGCAGACTATGCGTACTGATAACCTTTGCATTACTCGCCTCTGCGAATAGCTTTTTGTATTGTCTTGATACTGCACATCCAGTTTCCTCTTCCTTACCGGATGTAAATGGTAAACCCAAATTGGCAAAAAGTGAAGTAAGCCTCTGAACCTCAGTCGTTAAACCCAACAGTTCAGTCTGTATCTGCTGAATAGATATAGGTTCAGTAGGTATTTGTTCTTTAGACGAAAAAAGTACCTTAGGTGAAGGTGACTGTTCAGATTCCCGATCAGATTCCATAGCCCGCATCACCGATAGTAAAAAAACAGCATTCGCAGCAACTGTAGAACCAAATAGAAAAGAAACAGCTTACGCCTCTTGCTATGTAGTCTTGGGAACCGGCAACAAGTTCCTTCAATGATAAACCCAATAAAAGTTGCACTCGTAAAATAATCCAAAATTTATTTAACGACACAGTTAGTTTAGTGCTTTCACCTGTATACACACCAGGCTTCCTCAGAACTAACTGCTACTTTAATTCAAACAAGTTTAAATCACTTTTTTGGCGCAAAAACCGTACATACAAATTAAAGGCATACCGACACAAAATGCATTAAAATACATTTAAAGCTTTGCCATACTACTAAAAAAATCATCGCTGAATTTGCAATCACACTAAAATACACCAAATTAAATTCATCAGCTTATATATAATAATCAATTATCTAAATAAATAAAAAATATATATACATATAAAAATGTATGCATAAAATATATAACAAACTATATATGTGAAAAGTTCTATGCTTTGTTTATGTATGCAGATACAATATCACTGAACATTTCAATTAAAAAACAACCACGTCATTGGATGTTACAATCTTTCAAGTAGTGATGTAATAACAATATATATATATTTCTACTTTATAAAAAAAAAAGACCTCAGAAGAGCAGGAAACTGTCAGCAATAAACAGATATCACTCCGAATTCGGGTTGCCAAAAAATAGTGAGACGTTCAAAATCCAAAACACAAAATGTATTAGCCACAAGGTAGATTCACCACAGTTAGTAAGTCCAAAAAAGGAAAAAAGCCAATGAATAAAAGTCGAAGTTGTTTTAATAATGCACAGCCAGTATAAACGAACAAGCAATTTCTACTTTATATTTATGCCTAGATACTGATGTTTTTACTTTAATAAAGGTTTTAAAGAAACTGATGTTTTTACTTTAATAAAGGTTTTAAAGAAATGTTATCTTTCAGCCCAGGGAATGTGGAGGCATCCGTATATAATTGCCACCACATTTCACGAAATGATAAATACCCTTTACAATCCCCACCTCTAGGGTCCAACTTAATAATATCTATTATACCAAATGTGAACTTGGCATATCTTGATACGTTTATTTTTAAAGACAATGACCAATTTTCATCTAGAATACATAGGAAGTCCACCTTTTCCAATAGTTATCTTGAATATACAGGTAATCATCCAAAAAGTCTGTTGAGGAATATATACAAAGGTCAATTAATACGAGCTATAAGGATGACATCTTCTTATGTTTGGGCTGAACGATAACATTTCTTTAAAACCTTTATTAAAGTAAAAACATCAGTTTCTTTAAAACCTTTATTAAAGTAAAAACATCAGTATCTAGTCATAAATATAAAGTAGAAATATATATATATTGTTATTACATCACTACTTGAAAGATTGTAACATCCAATGACGTTGTGGTTGTTTTTTAATTGAAATGTTCAGTAATATTGTATCTGCATACATAAACAAAGCATAGAACTTTTCACATATATAGTTTGTTATATATTTTATACATACATTTATATATATATATATATATATATATATATATATTTTTATTTATTTAGATAATTGATATATAAGCTGATGAATTTAATTTGGTGTATTTTAGTGTGATCGTAAATTCAGCGATGATTTTTTTAGTAGTATGGCAAAGCTTTAAATGTATTTTAATGCATTTTGTGTCGGTATGCCTTTAATTTGTATGTACGGTTTTGGCGCCAAAAAAGTGTAGCAGTTAGTTCTGAGGAAGCATGGTGTGTATACAGGTGAAAGCGCTAAACTAACTGTGTCGTTAAATAAATTTTGGATTATTTTACGAGTGCAACTTTTATTGCTTAGTACCTGGGTTTATCATTGAAGGAACTTGTTGCCGGTTCCCAAGACTACATAGCAAGAGGCATAAGCTGTTTCTTTTCTATTTGGTTCTACAGTTGCTGCGAACGCTGTTTTTTACTAACTGAAAGCTTGCAGCTCCAGACCTACTGGTTGAAAGGGACAGACATCTTCATGCCATTAATTACCTACAGGTGACCTACAAAGATCAAAATAAGCCCCCTATGCCCAACTAACTTATATACAAATTCTTTAGTCACTCAAAAGTGGAAAAACGAGAAACTCACAATACAGCATGCAGCAGTCTTGCACAAACAGTGATCTTGCAGTGTCTACTAGTCAAGCATACAACCTACAGGGAAAGATAGATTTAACTAGTTGAGTTTGGGAAGTGGGTAAAATATGATCAAATGGTTGTTAATCAGATGCAGAGAAACCTATGTATGCTTAGCCTATATACCTGCCATGATCAAGTTATCAAAAACCACAGCTGACAATCTGACTGCCAGGACAGCAAAAAACACACAAAATATCCTAAATGTCAAACACAGAAAACAGTTAATCAGCATGAAGCACTTAATAATCAGGATGTTGGGAAGAAAAAAAAAACAGAAATGTTCCAGTGGTTTTCCCAGAACCCAGGTAGAGCTGTCTAATCAAAGAGTCATTACTGCTGGTGGATCATTGCCATCTACCATATATGGTATATTTGCTGTAAATGAAGTCTTGACACTTTTATAGGTTCATAGGTTAATACTAGGCTATTGGGCCTAGGGCTTATACAAGCCTAGCCAAACATTTCCCCGGATATTTCTTCCCACAATATTTACTTCCCTGGACGCCTGTCTATCAGGGCGACTGACGTGATCCCCGGGGTGAATTATCTATCGCCCATCCAATCGTCAAGGTTCCTTTTGAAGAGGGCCAAGGAGGCGCTCTGCTTGACATGTATGGGCAGTCTATTCCACAGTATGGGGAATCTCTGGGTCAGGAACCTATCCCTCCAGCATGTTTTGTTCATTGTGATGACAAGGTTTAGATCCCTGGAGCGTGTGGCTCTGAGGGATTGGGATTTCTTTAAGTGGAGCATGTCCAACAACTCAGGGTTTGACATGGCCTTGTATGTTAAGCAGAGATCGCCTCTGAGTAGACAATATGCCACAGAGTATAGGTGGAGTTTTCTTAGACGGTTAGCATAGGTCATCTGCTTTAGGCCTGTGATTCTTTTAGTGAGGTATTTCTGCAGCCTTTCCAGCTGTTGCAGATGTCTTGTGAGGTACATGCCAAACGGGGCGTTATACTCTATAATGGGTCTAATAAGGGATGAGTACAGTGGGACAACGACCTCCTTTTTTCTGGATGAAAAGCCCTTAGTGTTGAGGTGTGCCACACAGAAGGATTTCCTGACTGTTGTGGCAATGTGGTTATCGAAGGTGAGACCATTGTTCACCTGTGTCCCTAGGCCTCTCATCACACTTTTGGTGTTTAGTGTACTGCCACCTATGTGGTAATTCATGGGAACATGTTTTTTCCTAAAGGGGATAACTATACATTTCTTGGCATAAAGCTTAAGCCCATGGCTCTGGCACCAAGCATCAGTTTCTGTAAGGCTCTTTTGTAAAATATACACATCATTTGGGGATTCAATGATGACTCCCAGTTTGCAGTCATCTGTGAACTTTGTTAGCCAGAGTCCCTTAGTGTTGACCTGTACTTCAGTGAAGTAAATGCCAAACAAGAGCGGTCCCAGGACTGAACCCTGAGGTACACCACTTGTCACTTGTCTGGAACTGGATTTGGAGTCGGCTACTTTTACAGTCTGGGTTCTGTCAGTAAGCCAGTTGGCAACGCATAGAGTGATATAGGGATTTATGCCCAGCTTAGTAAGCTTATCTATGATTCCAGAGTGGGGGATGGTGTTGAAGGCCTTGGCGAGGTCCAGATGGGCTGTGTGGACCACCTTACCCTCTTCCACAGCTCTGGAGACTGATTCAAAGAAGCCAATAAGGTTCAGGAGACAAGATCGGCCCTTCACGAACCCAAACTGGGTGGGGTCCAGTGTTTGAAGGTTGCCAATGTCTTTGTTTATAAGTTCCATGATAATGCGTTCCATGCCCTTGCAGATCAGGCTTGTCAGACTGATGGGACGGTAGTTCCCGGGATCCAAGGTGGACCCCCCTTGTGGAGTGGGATAAATGTAGCTGTGCGCCAATCAGTGGGTACGAAGCCTGAGGTGCGGCTATGATTAAACATGAAAATTAGGTGAGGTGCCAGTTCATTTTGGAGTTCATGTAGTACACAGCCCGGGATGTCATCTGGTCCCATGGATGCTGTATTCTTAGCTTTGGAGAGTGTGGTTTCTACCTGTGCGGCCATGATTACATGAATTTGGCAATCTTTTGGTATCGAGATGGGCCCTTTAGGGGGTGGGGGGGTGACGTTGGCACTAAACTGATCTGCCAGGACATTGGTAATATCCTTGGGATCAATATATTTAATGCCATTCTGTTGTAGCTCAGAGCAGATCTGAGCATTGCCATTTAGATGCTTGACATAGCTATAGCATGCCTTGTGGTTGTCTTTGGAATCTTTGGCAATTTTACTTTAGTAACTAGCTTTGGAGGATTTTATGAGGGATCTCAGCTTCTTACTGAGGCTGGTAAGGGAGTTTTTTTGCATCCTGGGATTTTCCTCTTTTCTGCAACAGTTTCTTCCTTCTGTTGTATACTTTGTTTATGGCAGGGGACTACCAGATTGGCTTCCTTTTTTTGGAGGAGAGCGTCTTGGTTCTATTTGGGATTGCACGATTCATGCACGAGTGGATGTGCTCGTGCAGTGCCTTAGTGTAGGATAGAGCAGTCGAACCTTCAGTTCCCGTCTGCATGGGTGCCATGAAGTTTATCACTTCTGACTTAAGTAGAATGAAGTTGGCTTTGGAGAAGTTTTTTTATGAAGGTTTCCTTACTGGGGGGGGATGTGGATGTCAAGGGTGATTTGCTTATGGTAAAACCTGACCAATGAGGGGGTGACCACTGGTGTGGAGAATCTATCTCCCATATTGGTAATGACCAGGTCTAGGATAGTGGAGCCCCTGGTGGGGCAATGGATTAGTTGATCCAGGATGTTGGAATTTATGAATTCCCAGAACTATTGGGAAAAGGTGTTGGTACCCGAGTAGTTTTCCCAGTTAATGGCAGGGTAGTTGAAATCACCCAGTATTAGGGTGTTTGGTTGTATCTTAATATTTTCCAGTATGTTTAGAAAGGTGTAGTGAGAATCTTGGGGCATGGTGGGGGATCTGTAGCAAACTACAATTTGGATTGCAGTCTTACCTAGTGTTAGTTGCACCTGGAGAATTTCAGATGCATTGTGTTGGGCAACTAACCTGGAGGTGTTAATATCCTTGGTGAATATGGACACTCCTCCACCTTTAGTGTTTCGGTCTTGGTTTGGTAGCTGAAAATTGTGGTAGGAGTTGTAGCCTGGTACTGTAGGGGTGGTCTCTGGAGTCTTGAACCAGGTCTCAGTTACTGCACAGATATCGATGTTCTCCATTTTTAGGAGTGCCTCGAGAGAGTGCATTTTGAGGTTTAGACTTCTAGCATTGAGTAACATTACCTTCAGATTTTGCATGCTTGTATCTGTTACGGTGGTGGTTTTGTCCTTTGAACCTTGCCTTAAAAAGGCACTATAGGGGTGGCAATAGCTTTAGTCAGTAACCTGAATCCCAGGGGTAACAGGTGCAGACCACTGTGGTCTGTCGATCATGTCATCCCAGGTAGACAGATACTGGATCCCCTTTGAATGACACCAGAAGCTTAGCCAATTGTTGAAGTCAATCATTTTGTCCTTGTACTGTGGTATCATTCAGGGCAAAGGCAGGATGCTACTCAGGGCGAGGGTCATACCAATATAAATTTTGATACTACTCTGACTACTGTCCACTGTAAATTAATAAATAATTATCTAGCCAGATGGAGTTATACCAATTACAAATACAGTTAGGCTACTTAGAATTAAATGCAGCACATTCAATTCTACAAATCAATAATGTGTATCAAATCATTAGGAATTTAAGTGCCATAATTAACATTTAACATATAAATACAGAATGAAAAAAAATGATGTATTCTGTTTGCAAGCAGTTTTTATAGGACAATAAATCAGTAGTTCATCAATGCTTGAAACAAAAGGAATGAATGAATAATGCTCTCACTCCTGACAAGACTATAACTGAGCCACGTATCTGTATATATTTCCCCCAAAAGAACATCTTAAGAAACAAGTAATGAGGAACTATAGAATTTGATGTAATAGTTAAAGATCTATTTTAGCTGTTCAAAACATTTAGCCTGTTTTCTCTGTGCACTGTGACATGTCTGCATATGTATTCTTTCATCACTGTAAACCAATAGGGTCTTACTTCCCACCATCACAGAACCAGAAACTAAGATTAATTACATTGCTACTACATAAAGACTATGTTTAGAGAGTATGATCAAAGAACTGCATCAGTCTGCAGTATGATTAAGGATTAAGTAATGCTTTGTGTATAGCAGTTACCTGTTATTGTTATGGAAACGGAGAACTATATAGCAATCTAAATGCTTCACTGGATGTATTATTTGCAAAGATTCAGTTATGGTGGTAATGTTTACTTCCGTGAACATCAGAAAGATTGGATCTTTCACCAGAATTTCCAAAAAAAAAAAGTCTTAAACAGCTTTTAACATATCTGGCCAGTGTTTATAATCAGAAAAGCTGAGCTGGTTTGACAGAACTATGTACATCATGATACCCCACAGAAAAATATATATAGCAATTTAAGTTTGGAACTGGGATAAAGTTATTAACCGTTTCAGCTCTTTGACTTTAACTTCTTTGTGGAATACAAAATGTACTGTGCTCAGATAGCTACATACCTCCAGCCTTGTCATACAGACAACTTCATTAAGTGATAGACAAATAATAAAAAAAAAAAAAAAACAGAATAAACAAAGATACAGTGTGATTCTGGTCTATATTCAAATGTATGCAATGAATCCATAATATTAATTTCCTAGAGAGAAAGGCAGGGCAGAAACCATTATGTGCCAATGTCAGTGTGAAATGCCAAAAAAGGCCTTCACTAATCTGAAAGTCTAGGTCACCCATGGAGATTTTCCTGGGTATTTTAAACAGGAATTCATAAAAGGATGAAGTATATAAAATGGAACAAGCTGCTGCACAGAGAAAATACAGATAGACGAGATCCAGAAATGTAAAGTACCACACATACCTCTCAACTGTCCCTGATTCTGAAAAAAATATCTAATTTTGCTTCATGCTTTTTACCTGTGCCTCGTAAAACTTTTGATTTTGTGGTACTTCACTGAGGGCTGCATTCAGTCATTAATGGCAGATACTAGAGTTTCATACTTTGCATCTTTCAGAAAATTCAAACTAATGCAAAACTTGTTCTACTAACTTTTTAAGTGAATTAAGAGTAATATTTAAAATGGTCTTTGATTTTTGAGCCTTTGTCCTCCCATTAACTTTGGCTCTTACAAGAATTCTTGAGCAAAAAAATATGAAAAGTACTGTGTCACATCAAGTTCCTACTATTTCACTAACCATTCACACAATATGTGAAAACATAAAATCAATTGCTCTTAAGGATTCAAACACCAGAGCTGTAGATTTCAACATATCACACCAATGGATCATAACCCACCCATACACAGAAAGAAATCTGGCACATTATTTATTTATAACCTACCCAGAAAGAAATCCAAAACATTATTTATTTTGCATTACAGCACAATGCAACTCCAGTAGCCCTTTAACCTTTACAGTTAAATATACAATTGATAAAACAGAACCTGACATTTGTACCAAGTGTCCACTCTAACACATGGCAACAGGTAGGAAATGCAGTATACCAAGGGAACTAAGCACAATGAGAGATGTGTGTCATGGGATACAGCCAGTTCTTCAGTGTCTGAAGTAAACTGGGATGGTGTCAAGATACCACTTTGTGAATACCTCTTCCATTTGGTCTTCCTGTACACCTTATAAAGTCAAAGGAAACTCTGTATGCAGCATATAAATACACACGCACACATGCATGTAAGAGCACACATGCACACACACACACACACACACACACACACACACACACACACACACACACACACACGTGCGTACACGTGCAGACACACACACGTACAGACTTTATTCTTCTAATTCCCAAAGTTAAATAAAAAACATAACCAACTGGCTTCTACAGAAATCAAAACAGTACCTTCAGGCTTTTTCTCCAACAAAATATTTACAGTCCACACAGTCCTTTAGTAATGGATTACACACAAGCAAATGCCCAGGCTGTAGGCCTCACTCAGGCCCCAATTCCAGCTCCACAGATTTTGACAGGGCTAGCAATCTATTTTGCTCTATAGTAGACTGCTTGCCTGCTCTTATTCATGTGTATGTTCAGCTGGAGCTGCATAAAACTTGTTATAATTTGATGGGGAAAAAACACATCTGAACAGATTGCTTTTAGATTTTTTTTTAATTTAAAATGTATTTACTTTCATTATTTTCAGTTTCCTGCGGTGGTGTTGCTGCAGTAGCGTTGTCGCCTCACAGTCAGACGCTGTCCAGTTCCATTCTCAGCTAGAGCATCTTCTGCGTGGAGACATGCGTGAATGGGTGTACCTTCGTTGAAGGCTGTGCGTCAGGGCTCATAACTCGTCACGTAAAAATCAACTACCAATCATTAGCGGACTGGAGTTCCGCTGTGGCGACCCCTAACTGAGAAAAGCCGAAAGACACAACAACAACTTTCATTATTTTCAGTTAAAATATCTGTCTTGCAAATATTTTACTTACTTTTTTGCCACTGACCAACAACAGAGTTCTACGTAGAATTTTCTTTAATTTCTGTCTCGAGTTGAATTTTCTTCAACCACGTACAACTTTATACTTGCAAGGAAGTTTCCATGAAAAATGAAAGCTAAAGAAGCTGAAGAACGATTTTCTATATTCGCTCTTCTCCTGTTTTTACAGACTTTTTTACCGGCTTTTTGGCATTCGGTGTCTCGAGTCCTGAGATTTCAACAGGAAGCCATTTTTGTGAGTGGACATGCTCATAAAGTTCAGTATGCCATATTCCTTCATATCACAGGTGATCAAGCATGAAAATATACAACATTTATGATTTCAGAGGAGGAAAAAGGATAACTTCTGTAGTTAAAGGCAATTTAAATGATGCTGTGAACCACAAGAAAATTACCACATACTGGACATTTACTGTTTACTAGAAGTCAAGCACGTCCAAAATCAATATATACACACACACACATATATATATATATATATATATATATATATATATATATATATAAAATTGATCTTGAACAGAGGCACAAGATTATGAGTTTGGTAACTCAAGGGATTCTTTGATCAGAGACAAATGCATATGGAATCGAAACAATCTGGTCAGAGGCAGACCATACTGGAAAAAGCCACAGATGTGTGAAGAGCAGCAACCTGACATTCAATCTAAGCATTTAAAAAAAATAGCTAGAAGTCTGTAAAATTAATGTTCTGTAAGAAACACAGCAGGATGAAATTTAAATTTGCAAAAAACACAAAAAATTAAGCAGAAAGTAGACATTTGGCCTCTGAGATGCAAATAAGCAGCCAGAAGATGCACGCATTTTAATTACTGTGGCTTCAGATACAGAAAGCAGAATACAAGCTTGCAGGCTTTGTATAACTAGTTGTCATTCTGTAAAAGTCTGTAATAAGTGAAATACACTATTGCAGCAAGATGTAGAAGTAAATATAAAAGTTTATAGGCAGAAGAAAGCTGAAATGTTTACCAACATCACAGAAATGCATACAGTAAATTCTGTGAGCACATTAAACATTACCAGTGATAAAAGAAAGTACAGAAATGATAATTTGTTTATTTATTGATTTATTTATTTATTTTATTGACATTTGTTGACCGGGAAAGTTCACTGGGTTTAAAAGCCCATTTTCAGTGGAGGCCCGAGGTGAAAAGTTCCAACAGTAAAACAAGCATACATATATAGCAAACAAAATATAGCAAAACAAAATATGGTAAATAAAATATTACAAACAGAATAATATACAGTTGATATAAAAGACCTTGGAAAAGACTCCACAGTTATATAAGAGACATTTAGAGCAAGTCAAAATACAAAAGACATATTATGCACAAGTACCAGTACACAGACAAGGTACTTAGTTGAAATGAGTTGCACATACAGGTTGTTGGCACAATGAGTTTTAGGTTACAGGGGTTTAGATGGTATTTGACATGTACATCTTTTTGTAAAAAGTAGGTTTTTCGAGTGATTTTAAAGGTATTTGGGGAGTCCAGTTGAGTAATAGATGAGGGGAGGCTATTCCAGAGTTTGGCTATGTTGTAGGAGTATAGCCAGTGCCCTGCTCTCTTGTTGGGTTTACCTACATTTAGAAGGGTTCTCTCTGAGGAGCGGAGGGCTCAATTAGGGGTATATGTGCTTAGGATGAATGTCAGAGCAGGGCAGCTAATGGGTTTGAAAATTAGTTTATGGGCAACTGTTAGTTGAGTAAATTGGAGATAGTGGTGAAAGTCTAACCAGGACAGGTTAGAGCTAGCACTGCAGTGGTGAGAGTAGTTAGACAGGTTAGAGGCGAATTTTGCTATATTGTTGTAGCTTATTACCGAGGGATGAATGGAGTTTGGTGAAAATGGGGCTCCCATACATAAGGGATGGAATGAGGAAAGTGTTTGTTTTATCTTAGTTTGTCTGTCGAGGTATAGTTTGTGTCGGTATAATCTGCCCAGTTTGAAGTAGGTTTTCTTTACTGTATTGAGTATATGTTGTTCAAAGGAGACTTTATTGCTGATAGTAATTCCTAGAAGTTTTGCATATTGTACCTGTTCAACTTCTGTTTTGTTATGAGAGAAAATCTTAAATTCGGTAGCTGGAGGTTTTGATGAGAATATTAGCAGTTTAGTTTTTTTGGGGTTAAGTATTAGTTGGGCATTATTTAGCCAGGTTTCTATGGAGGAGAAGACATTTTGGGTGATTTTCTGGAGGTTAGAGAAATGACTGGAGGATGTGATTATAGTTGAATCATCTGCATATTGAATTAATATGCTTTGTTGGGAGGGTTTATTTAGATCATTAATGAATAAATTGAAGAGTAATGGTCCTAAAATGGATCCTTGTGGGACACCTGTGTCATTTGCTAGGTAATCTGATTGTTGGTTTTGCCATCTAACTGATTGCTGTCTATCATTTAGGTAAGAGGAAAACCAGGTTTTTACACTTAGAGAGCATCCAAGTTTCTCTAAGTGCTGCAACAGCTTAAAATGTGATACTGTGTCGAAAGCTTTTGAAAGGTCCAGTAGGAGTACTTAGTGGATAGGCCAGCATACTATTTATTACTATTTATTTATTTTATTTTACATTTGTTGACTGGGATAGTTCGACTGGATACATGTCCATTTTCAGCGGAGGCCTGGGGAGAAAAGCTTCAAGATAATAATATATATTGAACATTTAGTAAATGCTAGTTTCAAGCAGATTACAGTTATAAGCAATACCAGCATTTAGAACATATAGTACTTATTATAAAACACTTTACAAAACATAGCATTATTTTCAAAGTTAAAAATACATAACATTACATTCAGGTTTAAGACACACTGAGCAGCAGTTATACAATTGACCCTTCCTGAAATGGAGTGGTAGAAAAAAGTTAGAAGTAGGTAAGGCCCCTAAGAAACAGAGAGGTCACTAGACGGGTTAGTGCAAGGAGTTCTGAAGTGTTTCTTGAGTTTGTTTTTGAAATGAGTTAGTGAGGGTTCTAGGGTCAAGTCAGCTGGGAGTCTGTTCCATATTTTTCCAACAGAGTTGGCAAAAAGAGAGTCCCCAGCTGAGTAGTTGGATTTGTATGTTTGAACTAGGAGTCTAGTGGATGATCGCAGTGGCCAGGTGCTGGTGTAGGGACGGATAATATTTTTAGTGCAGGTGTATTTTGTGGTAAAGGACTTTATGTGCCACTATTAGCTGGCTGAACTGCAGTAGGCTTGGCAGTTCAAGCCATCCTAGGTGATTTAGGTTGTGACCGTGGTGTGTCCGGTAGGCTGTGCCAGTAGCAAATCTGGCAATGTGGTTATAGCAGGATGATAGTTTATTAAGATCTGTTTTGTTTAAGTTGGCGAATAGAGGTGAGGCATAGAGAAGAGTCGATAGCAGATGGGAACGGGCAATTGCAGTTCTAGCAAGTGGGGTAAGGAAAGGTTTGATTCTGTAAAGAGAGCCAAGTTTTTTTATTAATGGTTTTGATAGTTTGATATGCGCATCAAACTTCAGGTTGTTATTAACTATGACACCCAGTAGTTTAGTTTGGGCTTCTGGGGAGATGATAGTGCCATTGTTAGCAGTTATGTTGAAGGCTGGCAGGGGGGCCTGCATGTGGGGGAGAAGAGGAGCAACTTAGGTTTGTTGGGGTTTAGGATTACATGTTGATTGGAGATCCATTTTTCCGCTGTATTGAAGGTAATTTGGGTTAATGTGAATAATGTAGCTGATGAGATGTCGGAACAAATCAAGGTGGAGTCATCCGCATATTGAATGCAGGTAGCATCTGGGATGACTGAATTAAGGTCGTTGATAAAGATGGAGGAAAAGAAGGGGTCCTAGTATCAAGCCCTGGGGGACTCCTAATGTGATGGGTAGGCGAGAGGATAGCTTGTCCTGCCATAGGACTGCCTGTTGCCTGCCCTGCAGGTAGGATTGAAACCACTGGAGTGCTGGGTTGTTTAAGGAGAAGGCCTTCAAGGTATTTATAAGCATTTTGTGGTCAACCATGTCGAAAGCCTTGGACAGATCTAGAGAGAGTGCTGAGGATAGTTTGTTATTATTGCGGTTGTGGTTAATAAGTTTAGAGAAAGAAAGGAGGGCAGAAGTAGTACTATGATGTGGCTTAAAGCCATGCTGAGAGTTGGACAACAGCTTGTTCTGTGTGAGGTAGTGCATGAGCTGCATGTGTACACACTTCTCCAAAATTTTAGCTAGAGGTGACAGAATAGCTATGGGTCTAAAGTTTGACAGTTCAGTGGAACTACCTCCTTTATGGAGAGGTATGGCATGGGATATTTTCCATATAGTGGGTACAGTAGCTTCAGATATAGCTCTGTTGATCAAGATAGACATGGGGTAGGCTATGGTATCAGCAGCCTTTTGCAGATAGTCTGCTGGGTGAAGGTCGGCATCCAGGGTGGCGGGTCTTAGTTTCTTAAGTAGGGCATGAATAAGTTGAGTAGGATCAAGTTGGAAGGTAAAGTATGTTTGGGTACTGGGTGTGGCTACATTAAAATTAGAGCCATTGGGAGAGAGTTGGCTGGCTAGAGACCGGATAGTCTCTGTGAAGAAGCTGTTGAAGGTATTAGCAATGTCTACTGGGGATTTTTGTTGGGAAGCTGGGGGGGGTGGAGTGGCGGTTTGGCCTGGGTGGAGTAGTTTGTTTATTCCTGCCCAGAACATTTGATGTTTGTTTTGGTGTTTTTGCAGTATATGGTAGTAGCGGTTCTTTTTGTCTAAGGTTATGGATTTTTTGGTGTCATTCCTTAGCTGTCTGAATCTTAGTTGATCAAGTGGGGCTTTTGTTTTTCGGTAGGTGGCCCATGCTTTGTTTCTGAGTGAAATTTTGGTTTTCGTATCTTTAGAAAGCCACGGTGCAATATTAACTTTGGTTCTAATAGAGCGGTTTGGAGCATGGGAGTTAAGAATAGCAAGGAATTTGGTGTTAAAGTATGCTACTGCTTCATCTAGGGGAGACTTTTTAGTACTGACCAGTTGCATGTCTTAAGTTCATTTTGAAACTTGGTGACAATAAAATTCTTGTTGTTTGTTAATGTTCTACAGGTGGGTTGGTAGGAGCAGTCTACTTTGAGCTTGATTACATAGGTGAGACAGTAGTCACTTAGGTCATCAGACAAAGTGCCTGATTTATAAGATTGAAGATGGGTATTGACGCGTATCCAGTCTAGGGTACTTTCCTTGTTATTGGGTTTTCCTGTCCTGATGGGGGAGGTTATGATTTGAGTAAATCCATAAAGGTTTATGTGGGTTGTGGGGGTTTCACAAGAGCAAGTGTTCCAGTCAATGTTGAAATCCCCAAGAACAATCGTTTCTTGGGGGTGGTTATTGGATAACCAATATAAGAAGTCTTCTAAGGTTTCTGTGTTCCTCCCTGGGGAATGTAGACACAGACAATGTTTACATTTTTTTTTTGTTAATTTGTAGTTTTGAGATAAGAATTTCAGCATTATTGAACTGGGGTGGTTGTTGGGTGTCTATGCTGACAGATAGGGTAGACTTGTAAAGTATGGCTACTCCATCACCTTTTCTGGTGGTACGGTCTAGTCGAAACATACTATACCCTGCTGGCAAAATCTCATGGTCCTTGGTGGCAGGCTTCAGCCACGTTTCTGTTAGGTATAATATATCTGGGAAATGAACAGCTAAGAATGAACATATGAATATGACTATGAATACATTTAGGTTCCCATGCCCAAATAAAATTAATTGCTGGGCAGAAAAAGATGATGATTAATAACAGCCTCAAAACAGACTCTGTAACATGAGAATGAAGGACTGCAACTGTTATCCCACTTCACAAGGGTAGGTCATCGACTGTCTCCGGAAATGCAGATCTATTAATCTGACTAGTCTAATATGCAAAGTCATGGAATGAATGAATTATCATGGGAATGACCAACAAAGACATAGGCAACTTTCAGACACTGGACCCAACGCAGTTTGGCTTTGTCAAAGGAAGGTCATGCCTGCTAAAAATGGTGGACTTCTTTGAGAAAGTCACTAAGGCAATGGATGAGGGGAAAACGGTGCACACCACCTACCTAGACTTGACTAAGATGTTCAATACAATACCCCACCCGAGTTTAGTTGACCAGCTCTCTGAACTCGATGGATTGCCAGCTGGCGGACAGACAGGACCCAGGAAGTCAGGACTGGTTATACAACCTCCACAAAGAGACCAGTCACTGGAGGGGTACCTCCGCAAGGCTCCATGCTGGGACTGCTCCTATTTAGCATATACTTCTCATAAGTAAAGGCTAATGTCAAGGGACTTTGGCTGACCAAGTTCACAGAGGACTGCACATTGGAAGTTATCATAGATTCCCCCATGACACAAATATGTTACAGAAGGGTCTAACACAGACAAATGACTGGTGCCAAAGTCACAGACTAAATCTCAATGCCAAGAAATGCATTACAGTGCCTTTTGGGAAAACTGCTACTCAGCCTGATTACTCAGTAATCTGACCTTTGACCAACATGTGGCCAAGGTATTCAGAAAATCATTCTCTCTCACCCAACTTATAAGTAAGAGCATGGCATCAAGGTCCAAGGAAGTCATAGTGCCACTTAATTTAGCACTTATCAGACCCATCATTGAGTAGTATGCCCCTTCGGCATGTACCTGACCAGACATATGCAACAGCTGGAATACCCTTAAAGGTTCCTTACCTGAAAAATCCAGGGTATAAAGACATTGTCCTATATGGAGCACCTTAAAGCCTCTCTCTATACTCTTTCTCCTACTGGTTACTGAGAGGAGATCCATGCCTGACATACAAGGCATCCTCAGATCCAGCTCTGATGGACCTTTTGCACATCTGCAAAACGAATAGCATTAGAACCACTAGATTCAAGAATTTAAATTTTTCTTGTGACATATGTAAGACATGCTGTCCAGACAGATGTGTCTCTCAGAGGATCCCCATGCTCGGGAACAAGTTCGCCATCTATGTAAAGCAGTGAAAAGTCCATAACCATAACACTGACCAACAGATGGGAAATCGGAAATTCACCACAGATTTTTCCTTCATTCTGATAGACAAAGACAGTAATGCCCAAACTAACATACCCCCCCCCCCCATATAACCTAGAAACTACCCAACATACTCCCTCCTAATAAACAACCATGATACACAGGGATGCAACTGGGTTGGATTGCACAGCTATGCTTATAAAGGCCCTGGTGGTCATTAGTCAACTGTGAACTTATGAATTATGAATCTATGTCTGTAACATTTAAGTTAGACAACAGAGTTGAATGCAATCTTCTGTCTGAATCTGCAAACAAATTTTTAAATGTTAAATACAAACTATTCAAGTCCCCATATTTAATTTTGTTTTATTCTGAGAAAAGATGGAAGTCTAATGGTCAGAGTTGGCTAGACTATGTCAAAAGATGTATGTTACTATTTCAAGCTGTGTCACTTCAAGGTAATTTAAGCCAACCAAATATTTTTAAGCATAACGCTTGTAAAGAACATGGAATAATTAAAAGAAATCATGATATACAGATGCAGGATAACAGTTTTGAGACAGAAAGTACTAGCAGCACTATGGCAAATCAGAGCTTGTATGCATGATAGTGTTGAGAAGACACAAAGTGGCAATATTTATGTGACTGAACAGACCATGCAGAACATTAGGGCTTCATAATGCATATGTTTTATTTTTCAGTAATTCGGTATGTGCAGTGCAGCATCAGTTATGTAATACTTTAAATGCAGGAAACATCAGTTTATTGCTACAGGGAATATACCTTTCTTGTGATGATGATGAATAGGTTCAAAGCAACAAAAAGGAATTACTTCACAGTATGTATACAAGGAACAGCTTAGAGTAAAGCATTTGCAGGGAGAAACATAAGTATTAAAGACACATATTTAAAAAAAAGCTTTTGTGAAGGTAAACACAGTTTGCAATGTGGGCATCACAGCAAGATTTTTCTTGAGACAATACAGGTAATTCTTACATCACAAAATGAGTTCTCATTGTGATCACAGCCAGGACTAAACAGGAACAGAAACACATGTAAGGTATGGGATGATTATTAAACAAATGAAGCTAATGAATGAGCAAATACATTGTGTAAAGGATATACACAGAGTACAAATATTTAATTTAGTGTTTCAAAATAGGACATTATCCATTGCAAACTATAGAGAAGGTAGTAGGAAAAATGGTCAAGGCAAAGGATTCTCTCTCTTTTTGATGCTAACCTGGGATTTTGAAAATTTAGATGAATCTCTCTCCAAGTTGTGCACCTTTAATACACCTTGTGTTACCACTTAGAATCTGATTTGCTCTGGAAGTCTCTCAGAGAACTATTGCTAACACTGTACAAGGGCTCTATGATGTAATTATTATCGATGATGTTTTAATCATGGGCACAACTAAACTGGAATATGATACACAGCTGATTAAACTATTTGACGTGCTCAGAAAGAAAGGCTTAAACCTGAAAAAATTAAATGCCAGTCATTCAACCTTTCTACATTATTAGCAACAGCTCTCCGCAGCTTCCAGAGCATTTTTTCCCATTACTATCTTTTTTGGAGGCAATTTCTGTGTTCTCCTGTTTTTAAATTACTGGCTATCTATCCTTTTTTAAGCGCAACTTGGATCAGTGGATGGGTATGACTAGGTTTCTGGCTGGATTTAATTGTTGCATGACTGTGACCAAATATTATGCTGTACTTTACAGAACATCTGTATCATTAGTTGTTGCACTGAAGTCCTGGCTTTGACAGGTTTGAGTGTTGCTACTTTCATGTGCAGTTGTTTGTGCGCTCTAGTTAATTTCAAGTGTTTTAAAAATTAAAACATGAAATAAATCTTTTTTTTAAATAAGTTCCACCTTACTAACTGTTCATTATAGCAACTAACTGGTCTATATAATTTGCCTTTGTTTGAAGAAGCTAATATAAGATTACCAGCATCTATTTTGTTTTTGGTTGCTTATAGTAAAGGTCAGCTTTCACCTCATGGATCGTATGTAACTTTTTTTTTTTTTTACTAGTTTTACTATATACTGCATGGTCTGTCCTCCAGACAGGTTGTATTACTGCTGTTTGGCTGCAGTGAGAATTAAAAAAAAAAAAAAAAAAAAAAAAAAACATTTTTGTTGGGAGACAAGATCTCCTGAACACTTAATGCGGAACCCCCACCCCCACCCCAATACACATCCCTTAACTTAATTATTCTCACCACAAGGTCACTGCAAAATCTGTCTTTCTGATCTTCCAAGAAGTTGCAGGATTTGACCACCACTAAATGCTACAATTTTAGCACTACAATTTTGATCCTATGAAGTGAGCAATATCACATGAGAAACTGGTCTTCTGTTCTATTACAGGTTCATAGGTGTATACTAGGCTAAGGACCACTAGGGCCCTTATAAGCCTAGTCATGTAACCCAAATGTGATCCACAACTTTGATTTATACAGGTGGTGATTTAATGAATGCCTCTGTCCAACTGAGATATAGGAGCCAAACCAGGAGAGAATTTCCGAATACCCATCCACTGATCCAAGTTGCGCTTAAAAAAGGATAGCGACGAATTCTGCTTCAAATGGATGGGGAGTCTTTTCCAGAGAATGGGAATTCTCAGAGAAACATATCTATCTCCCCAACATGTCCTATTTAAGTCGTAAGCAAAACGTATGCCTTTTAATCTAATAACTCTGATGCTGCTTGTTTTGTGGGTGTGCAAAAGGTTCATCAAAACAGGGCCCAGGAATGCCTTGTATGCCAGGCAAAGATCACTTTTCAGAAGTTTGTATGATACAGAGTAAAAAGACAGGATTTTGAGGTGATTAGCATAGGATATTGTGTTTATTGTCTGTATTATTTTTGTAAGGAACCTTTGTGGACATTCCATTTACTGCATGTGTCTGGTCAGGTACACACCGAAGGGGGCATTATACTCTATGGTGGGTCTGATAAGGGCTGAGTACAGTGGTATGATGACATCTAGGGACCTAGATGCCTTTGCTTATACGGTGAACAACACAGAAGGATTTACTTAATACCTTGGACACATACTGGTCGAAGGCTATGTTTCTATCTAAATGAGTTCCCAGATCCCGGACTAGTGAATCAACTTTTAAGGGTGTTTTACTGATGCAGTTACCCAGGATGGTAGACTTCCTAAAAGGTACTATAATGCATTTCTTGGTACTGAGTTTTAAGCCATGGCTTTGGCACTAAGCATTTGTCTATATTAGACCTTCGAGACCTTCCTGAAGGGTGCTCTCATCTTGGGGGGGATGCAAAGACTGCTCCCAGTTTGCAATCATCTGCAAACTTGGCCATCCAATCTCTGACATTGGCTTTGGCATCCAAGAAATAGATGCCAAAGAGGAGTGCACCTAGCACAGGGCCTTGGAGGACTCCACTAGTGACCAGCCTCTTTGTGGAGGTGGTCTCACTGATTCTAACCTCCTGGGCCATATCAGTGAGCAAGCTAGCTGTCCAGCATATTATAAAGCATTTTACACTTAGTTCCATAAGTTTGCTGACAAGGTGTATCAACTGCTTTATCCAGATCTAGGTAAGCAATATGCACCATTTTCCCCCTCATCCATTGTCTTAGTGACATTTTCAAAGGCGTCCATTTTCACTTGTCCTTCTCTAACAGAGATGACAAGCAGGCGGGGTATTTCATTTTGATGCTTTAACACATAGAAACACATCAGGATAGACAGCAGCAACATAAAATACAAATGACTGGTTAACGGAAAGACCTTACTTACATACATGCTTACATCTCAACAGCTTACTACAAAATGGCAGTCAGGCACCCACGTGCTCAGTATTTATACACTTGTGCAAATCCTTGGATAGCTTCTTAAATGTACATACACACACATTGATCTACATCCTCTCTCTTAAAAAGATTGCCCTTTGTAAACATAATATTAGAGTTAGACATGCATTACTATAAACATTAGAAACAAAACACAATGTTCATGTCCAAGTTGCTTTGTATCTCTTACATGGTTTAGAGCTGTAACTGTATCTCATAATATAACAATCTAGACCAGATTTAGCAACAGGGACAGTCTTCGGTGAACAACTATTATCAGGAACTTCTGGATTCATCACAGGAATGGGACTGTCCTCTGGAACTTCCTCTGGAACTGGAACAACGGACTCAGAGATAAAGAATCTTTCTCACAGGCTATGTGCTGTGACATAGGCTTGGACACCAGTAGTAAATGCTTCTGATTCCACATAAAGTCTGATCCTTGTGATTACACAATGTACGATCTCGGCTCTGGGCAAACACTCTTCACAACCCCAATCTGATCATAACCTTTGGACGTTTGTATCCTTACCACTTCTTCTTCTCATATTGGACTGAGCTGTTTGCTGGTTTTATTGTAGTAGGACTTCTGGGTTAAACACTTCTTTATAAGATTGTTTTTCACTGACCTGTTGTTCTTGACACATGGGACCAACAACTGACTACTGATTGGTAATGTGGTTCTGGTTTGTCTCAACAGAAGTTTCTGAGCAGGTGAACCAAGATGTTTATCACAAGGAACATTTCTGAGATTCAAGAAAACATCACTATTACCTCATTTTGACTTCTCTAGTAACAGTTTTGCACTTTGAACTGCATGTTCTGCCAAACCATTTGATTGCGGGTACAGAGGGCTACTCGTGACACGAGTAAAGTCCTATTCTTCAGCAAATCTTTTGAACTGTTGGCTTGCAAACTGTGTGCCATTGTCAGAAATAACTTTGTGCAGACTACCATGTACAGCATTACGTGTCATCTTACTAATGACAGTACTGGATGCTAGGTTAGGAAGGAAGTCAATCTCGAACCAATTGGAGTAAGAGTCTACTAACACCAAATAATGTTGACCATTCCACTCAAAGATGTTGGTGGCTACTGTCGACCAAGGTAGTTCCAGAATCTAGTTTAGCTGAAGTGATTCTTTCTGCTGATGTGGCTTCGTACTATTACACATGGAACAAGATAAAAGTGCTCTCTCCATGTCTTGTGACATAGAAGGCCAAAATACTAGCTCTCTCGTCCTTCTTTTGACAGAGTTGGTTCCTGGGTGACCACGATGCTTTTGGACATATCATAATGATACCACTGTCAGACAAAATCTCATCTCTGTATGGAAAATAAGATTGCCCTTCTTGAGGTAAACTAGATTGCTTTGACTGCCATCCTTGATTGATAAAGTGGTTAAGCCTCTGTAAAACTGGATCTGTGGCTGTGTGATCTCTCAACTCATCAAGATGTGTGAAAGAAAATTTCTCACTTCCATGTCTTCAAAATCAAGGTTCTCATTCTCATGCTGTTCTGTGGTGTTTCTGGGTGATCTGCATAATGAATCAGCAAGATAAAAAAGGTCTGTCTTTCTTGAAGACAAGAGTGAAATTATACTTTTGCAATCTCAACGTCATACATTGCAGTCTGGCTAGAGCTGAATGCATAGGCTTTCTCAAGCAACTGCCTAGAGGTTGGTGGTATGTTTCAATCTGAATAGGTCTACCATAAACATAATCATGGAACTTCGAACAAGCAAACACAACTGCCAAAAGCTCTTTCTCAATCTGGGAGTACTACATTTCAGTTTGGGTAAGAGTTCTCGATGCATACACAACAGGTTAATCTTCTTGTAAATTGACTGCACCAAGACCAAATTTTGATACATCACAGGAAAGTGTAACTGGTTTCTGAACATCATAATAGAGTTGGTGGACTTGCAATTCTGTGTTTCAGGACATCAAATGCTCTTTGGTGTTGCTCTAACCAAGACCATGATATATCTTTACATGTCAGTTATCTAAGCAGTGCTGAAAGTTTGCTCAAGTCTGGAATAAACTTGCCTAGGCAGTTAACCATGCCAAGAAAATGTTGTAGGGCTTGAACATTGTCTGTAGCTGGGATCACAAGAACAGCTGTTTGCTTTGAAAGGTCTGGTTATAGGCCTGTACTAGTACATAAATGACCAATATAAGTAACTTCTTGTAGCCTGAATTTGTATTTCTGTTGATTGAGCTTAAGGTTCACTTGACGTGTCCTTTCTAGAACTTTTCTGATGTTTCTGTCATGTTCAGATTCATTATTACCTCCTACTAGTATGTCTATTATAATAGCACAAGGATACCCAGAAAAAATTTGCTCCATTGCATGTTGAAAGACTTCACTTGCAGAATGTATCCCAAATGGCATTCTCAAAAATCTATACCTGCCAAATGGAGTACTGAACGTAGTGAACAATGATGATTTCTTGTTAAGCCGAATTTGCCAAAATGAACTCTTTGCATCTAAAACAGAAAAAAACAGTGACATTTGGCAGCAAGGCTGTGACCTCTTCAACTGTGCGAATTGGGTGATGAGGTCTTTTTAGTGCTTTGTTCAAATCTCGTGGATCAGTACATATTCTGATGTCATCTGAGCTTTTCTTATGAGCTACCATCATGGAAGATACCCACTCAGTTGGAGTTGCAACTGGACAAATCACACCTTGTCGCACCATTTTCTCTAACTTGGCTTTGACTCTGTCCTGAATGGCTATTGGAACTTTACATCTTGGCCTGATAACTGGGCTGATGTCTGAGTTTAACTTCATGGAGTACACATCTGGAAGTTTGCCTAGTTTGTCTTCGAAAAGATCAGAATAGGTTGAAAAAATGTACCGGGCAAAATCAGAGTAGTGTTCTTTTAAGATAACTTAGGGCAGCCGCGGTGGTGCAGCAGCTAGCGTTGCCACCTCACAGCAAGAGATTCTCTGGTTCGATCCTTGGCTGGGGTGCCTCCTGTGCATGTCCTCCTTGTGGTTGTGTGGGTTTCCTCCGGCTGCTCCAGTTTCCTCCCACATCCCAAAGACATGCTGTAGGTGGGGTGGACACACTAAATTGGCCCTAGGTGTGAGTGCGTGCGTGTGTGTGCCTTCTGTGGAAGGCTGGGCGCTGGACTGGTAACTCGACACTGTAAAACTCCACTGCCAATCATGAGCGGACAGGTGATCCGCTGTGGTGACCCCTAACCGGGAAAAGCCAAAAGAAGAAGAAGAAGTTATTTTAAGATAACTTGGTGGACTTCCTTATTAAATGAAAGCAGTCTCAGTTTCAAACAGTCCTAATAATGATTGGATGTGCCTCTTGACCACATAAAATAATAAGTCGTAACATCTTCCAGGAGAGTAACACTACTGAGCCTTCAGTCTGAATTTCTTCACCTCCATAAGCAACAAGCTTCGCACACCTTACCAAATCAAGCCTTTCACCATGACACAGTTTAGAAAATGTTTCCACTGACATAACATTGCACTTTGAACCTCTGTCAACTTTGAGCTCCTTAGGTTTGCCATTTATATGGACAGTACAAAATACTTCATTCTTTGCCCTTAAATCAACTGCATTGACTGTTTCATGAAGCACTGACACACCATCAACATAAAGAGTAGGGTTGCAGCTTTCTAATTGGTCAACTTGTTTCTTAAAATGTTCCCTTTTAATAAAAGAATGTGGGCCTTTTGCTTTACAAAATCTTTTGAAATGATCCCATTTATTGCATTTATGGCATTGCTGACCAAAAGCTACACATTTTTCCCTTTTAGATTCATGGCTTCCACCACAATTACGACAGTTGGCAATGAAACTAGGCCGGGACCTAAGTTTCAAGTTTGCTGACTCACCCTTATGCTTCAGTGAGACTGTGCGAACTCTGGAATTTGCTAGAAAGTTCTGGGAGTTACCAGTGAGTGCTGCCGGGGCTACAGTTGCTGCCATGTGCTTCGGCCGGTTTCTTTTAACCACGTGCTGCATACTATCAACATGAGCTTTATCACTGTGCCTTCTAGAGCTATTCTCATTTGTAAGCATATTTGTGTGCTTTTTTGTGAGCTCATATATCTGACAAATCTCAATGGCCTTATTCAAAGTTAAATCAATATCATGAAGCAAAACCTTTCTCACAGCATCATCTTTTATACCACACATCTGTCCTTTATCAGCTCATCCCTTAAATCACCAAATTTGCATGTTTTAGCCTTATTTCTCAGTTCAGTTATATATGGTGCAAAAGTTTCACCAGACTTTTGATCCTTTGTATAAAATAAGTGCCTTTCCATACTAACATTTGTCTGGGGGTTACACATTTCTCTGAATTTACATTTTAAGCACTCTGGGTCCTCCCTTAACTCAGCCGGTACAACAATATGACAATTTCCCCCTCTCCTGTAATAGATAGCAGGTGCATACACAAATGAACGTCCCCTTTCTATGGCTTCTGCCTTTGTACGGTCATCTTTATCAGAAAATGCAGCCTGTATGAAAATGTCATATGCTTGCTCAAACACTCTCCATTTCTCAGCAATATTATTGTCAAACACAAGTGCACTGGGTTTTCAAAATCCATCTGCAATGCCCACAAAGTATGTATAAATATGCCTAATGGTTAAGGTGTTTGCCTTAGATACTTTAATACACAGAAACACAGGATGGACAGCAGCATAATAAAATACAAACAAACTGGTTAAAAGACGGACCTTACATACATACAAGCTTACATCTTAATAGCTTACTACAAAATCAAGATTCAGTAAGCATGATCTTTCTTTGACAAAAACAAGCTGGGATGGATCCAGTGTCTGGAGGTCTCATGTTCTTGTTAATAACTTCCATGTTAATTCTTTCTATGGCTTTGCAAATAAGACTAGTCAGACTAACAATTCTGTAGTTTACAGGAACTATTGAAGGTCCTCCCTCATGAAGGCTAACTACTCTTATGTTTGAGGGTATTTTTGATGATGGTTGAGGGATGAGGGGTAAATGAATCGAATTTGTACACTACACACTTTTGGGTTATCACTAGGCTGAGGCTCAGTGTAATGGGGGCACCATTAACCACCTTCAGCACATTTGTGTGTGCAACCTTTGATGTTTCTGGAAATAGTTGTAGAAGGACTTATGGTTATCTTTCACCTAGAAGAAAGGATAAAAGGGGTGAACTTAAATTCGGTATACCAACTGGAATGCTATATCATGAAAGCTCGCAGAAATGTGGCACATGGCACCACTCACCAGCACATTGCTGTGTGCAACCCTTGATGTTTCTGAAATAGCTGTAGAAGGACTTATGGTTATCTTTCACCTAGAAGGCTATCTTAACCTCAAAGTTGGCCTTGTTTGATCTAATTAGGCCTCTTAGTTGCCTACTTACTTTGATGAGAGAGTTTCTTTTTGGTTTTCACAGGATCCCTGGTAATTTCTAAGTTGTTTATCATACTATATGCAAAGTATCATAAGCAAATGACTACCAATACAAGACAGTAATGCACTACAGCACTCTTACTACATTTCTGAGTGCCTTATAATCATCCCTTATTTCAAGGTTGTGGATTAGTATAATGGTTAAGGTGTCTACCTCACAAACACAAGACACAGGGTTTGATTCACGCTTTTGGTCACTGTCTAGTTATTGAATAAGCTTATAATAGTCTGCAAACTGACTGTACAGTATTTACTAGGCAAGATGGATTAGCTAGGTAAGTAGGCACCTGGGTTGCAGTATTTGACACAGCAATGACTGAATGTGCAAACTATGAAACTGTATTTTATGTAAAGATGAGCTGACATGATGCTCACTATTTTCAGGCATCCCTCGTGCTCCACTGGTTAGGATTCAGATCTCTCACTGTCACAACCTGGGTTTGATTCCCAGTCAGGGAAGCTTCAATGAATTTTTGATGCATGGCTATCCTTAAAAGGGTCTAAGTGGTCATTAGTCTAGTACACACCCATGAACTTACAACAACAGAATGACTAATGAATGAACGAGTATGCGGCATACTGCAATGCAAAGATTAGGTGGTTGGATGCACAACTTGACATGTGCACTGATTCTTGGGGCATGAATTTCAACATAAAAAATACAGTGAACAAACTTACATGGGTGTCTTCTTTTAGGCAAGTATTTCCCATTCACTTATATATAACAAAACTTTCCTTCAATATTTTATACACATATTTTGTCACAGATACTTCAATTAACTTCCCCTATTCTTTGAGGGGAAGGGCAACATTCTGTAGTGCATATTCCTCTCTCATCCCCCAAAATACTGAAAGGTTTACTGCAGTAGCTCAGAGTAAATGTCAATCTCTTCCATACCACCTAACAAAGGCAGTGCCATGACTCACTACAAGCATTTACTGAGTATTCATGACTGTACAAATTCCTGGGTATCTGTAAGCAGTATAAGTTTATAAATATATGTATTAAGTGTAGGCATGTTTTTAATGAACTATCAGTGTTGTATGCATTCATGTCTGCACTTCTTTTTTTCCACAGATTTCACATAAAGGTATTATTGAATCAGTGGTGCTTTCAGTTGCCATTTTCTACAGTTTATTGATGAAAACAACACCATTCAGCTTACTGAGTCTATTCAAATTACTAGGGCATGTAACTATTCATTTAAAATTGGAAGATGTAGAACTGTTGCTAGATCAAAGTCTCTATCCCATTCTAAGTTATATGTGTGGAATAAACTTACTTTATTAATTAAACAGTCCGCATTACATCCATTAAAAAACATCTTGATAACTGGGTTGATAGTAAGGTTTACACATTTATACTGAGAGTGCTTTGATGAAACTACTGAAAACAACCACAACTTCACTGTAAAGATGATGCCTTGCCTTTTTTAACTTCTCTGTCAGCTACCTATAAAAACAGCTGGTTCCCAGCCTCATTTTTGTAATTAACCTTTCTAGCCAGTTATGACCCACAAGGATCAATTACATTGTCACATAACCTGCTTACTGAAGACTGACGTAATATAACTTAGTTATGTTAGTGCATCTTGTAACTTTCACAGGCTTCATCCACAAAGTGGGGTATACTGTCGGTGGTGATATCTAGTTTGTACCCTCTTAGAAGCAACTTAGAAATCACTGCTTCACATACATCCCCACTGCCAAAAAGCTACAAAGCATATAAGGCTTTCAGACTTGCTAGCATTAATTAAACAATGTTAAGAAAAATAATTCCTTTCATTTTAATAAACTCAGTAAATAAATGCATATAGGCTATATTTTCCAATGAGACAGTTGTGATTCAAAAGCGATTTCCATTCATAATATCCATTTGTTAAAGATTATCGCTCCCCATATATGGATGTACGAGTGTAGTGTATATATATACATATATATATATATATATATATATATATATATATATATATATATATACACATACACACACACACACACACACACACACACACACACACACACACACATTTAATAAAACCATTCAGTCATTATAAGAAGAAAAAGCAAAACAAAAATGCACTAGCTTCAAATGAATCACAAGCTAACTGCCTTGCCCCATGACCCAGAAAAATTATTAGGTCCTACTAGTGTTTTATTCAATCATGGAAAGAGGTGTTTACATTTTTAAGTCTTAAAGAGATCAGTAGGTCAGAAGTATCAAATACCACTGCAAATCCATGTCAGTGAACTCAAAAGAGAATTAAGCAGCAGACAGAAAGCAAAAGGCAAGCTGTAACTGCCACCAGTTGTCTCTTACAAAGCTGAGAAGTGTTCTTCAGAACTACAGCTCCCTCTACAGAAAAGCAAACATGAATTCATACTCTAGCACATTCAAAGCCCTTAAAATACTGTCTCTCTCAAAGTACTTACTGACATACTATTTGTTTTTTCTAGCTTTACTTTAATGGAGTAAACTCCTGGCACTGACACATCTCCACAACCAGCAACTATATGCCTTTTTATTCTTTGTATACAAAAGTAGTTTTTATTCCTTTCTTTGCATACCTTGTAAATATGCAAAGCAGAAAAAACAGCCTGAAACAAATTTTGCAAAATATTAACTTCTAATTGATATCATTATTTATCCAATAACAGAAAATACTTCCCATTCTGACAGATGTTCATGTTAGTCCAGTGCAGATTGATCTGCAAAGGGCTTACACCACTTTAGCGTCAATAATCAAGTAAACATATGGATGATTTTCTGAAGGGAACACCTCAACTGTCTGAAAGAAAGCAACTCAGTTATAAGTCAGGTACTAATTTCTTCAGTTTCAATGATCATAATTAATTTATTAGCAGGATCAATATGAAAAAGAATTTTACTTTGGAGGATGCCTTAATTCTGTCTTTGTAGAATGTCTGAAACTGTCTTGTCTCAACATATTTACCAGCAATGAAAGCCTAACAGTTAAGTCTACAAACATCAAGTATGTCTACCATGTAATTTTGCTCTACAGATAATAATGGAGATTCATAAACATGGCATGAAAGGCATGGCACTAGTGTGCAACAGAAGGACACAAAACTGATCAAACTGATCCAGAGACATTGCAGTACAGGTATTGTAGCTACGATATGTTAATACACTCACATATTCAAAAGGCCTGAGGCCCCTCCCCCAACAAAAAGTTCACTAAACATTTCAAAAACATGACCAACGCACATCAAAGCCAGCAGCAAATATAATGAATGCTACAACAGGTACATAGGTACTTTCTAGGCTATAAAATTATGAGGATCTTTAGGAGCCAAGTCATACATTACCAGGCAGTTCTTAGCCCTTATACTTTAAGTATGAATAACGCTGAGACAAGCAAAACATTTAAATGTTGCTCCTATTCATAAGGGACAATGGTGCTATACCAGGGGTGAATTTGAAGATGATTCCAAAGAAGTCATATTCTCTGTGATATGTATCTCTCCCTCCAACGGTCCTACTTATGTTGCGAAAGAGACTGAAATCTGTTGAGTGGGTGTTTATGATACCACTGGACTTACGAATGTGTAGTAGATCTAACAGGATAGGGTATGAGGTTCTGTATGTTAGACAGAGATCACCCATTAGTAGGTTGTATGACACAAAGAAAAGGGACAAGGCTTTGAGGCAGTCCCATAGTCTTTTAATATGCATGAATAACAAAATAAAATGTCTTTTAATAATATGATCAGTGTAAAAAGCTAAGGGATTTATAATTAACCCTTTAGCAGACATGATGTGTCAATTTTTACTATACTGAAAACAGATGATACTTTGGTTTACAACATTAAAAACATGAAACAACTCAGAAAAATATCATATTTTGAAACAATAAATCGTGCAGTACTAAACTGATATTACTATAACAAATGTTAATTTCATTATCAGATACCATTGAATAAAAGGTAGTGTCAGCCAGCATCTCTCTCACATTTTACAAGAATAATCTGCACTGTCCATAATTACTAGGCTTCTGCCTTTATCTGGTTTCATGAATCTCAATGTCCTGTTCCTAAAAACTTCAATCAGCAGTGACAACTCTTCATGACTTAAACTAAAAAAAAATTGTCATGTTTATGGGTTTACAACTTTCTAATATCTTGTTCATGGGTCCTTTCAAAAAAAATTGAGTGCTGTGTGTAAATGTGGCTGAAAACAACTTAAGTGTTTGAACTTTATTTATTTCATTTTATTTTACATTTGTTGACCGGGATAGTCCGACTGGATGCATGTCCATTTTCAGCAGAGGCCCGGGGAGAAAAGCTCCAAGGTAAACAGAAACATAAGGCACAACAACACACAATCTAGAAGAGAGTTAGCCAGGCTTGATACAATGACATAGCCAGTTTAGTGCCAGATGTTGTTTGAGTCTAGTTTTAAACTGACCTACGGAGGAGAGTAAAGTAATGTCAGCTGGAAGTGAATTCCAGAATCTACCTACAGAGTTTGCAAAGAGAGTCTCCAGCATACCTCTCAACCTGGAAATATCAAAAATCTGGACAAGGCCCATGAAAAATAGGTACAAATCTGTATGCTGATTAACATCTAATTTGCATACATAATTATGTAACCCCACCCACTCCAATGGAAATGTGGGATACCAACTTTCGAATGCAAATTGAAGAACAGACAACCAAAACATGGCACCAGACCAGAGTCCCCCTGCAGCCATTCCAGTGTCGTGTTACCTGGCTATTTTGCCCCATTTACCATAAACACTAATGTATGCATACTGCTTTACTTCTACAATGATCTGAATTTTATTTTTACATTTTACAGCACAACAATGCAGAAACACTAAAAGACATCATCTGGTAAACAAAGCAATACCGCCTCACAATGAAAATAGGCTTGACATTAAACTTTGCCCTTGAAACTCACATTCATTGAAACAGCATTGAAACCCACACCACATCCAAAGAAAATGCATCTGGCCAGTGGTGGATAAAGATGACCTTTGGGTTGTTTATCATTGGCCCCTTGCACACAAAACAAGAAACATACATGTGTTCTTTTCTTTATACATCTTCCTGACTTTATTAAATTATATTCCTTGTATAATACAACACACATGTTAGAGCGCATTTTAAATTTATTGTTTGAACATTTTACCAGTAATCTGTACTGTAGGCAATGAAACAAAACACATGAACCAATAATGACAAAACTGCCCAATTCAGAACTTTTCCATCATAAAAGTCTGCTTCCACACCCACACTATAAATAGAATGACAGTAGTGTATGCCATAGGCATCTTGAACAGTGTTTCACACTTATTTTCAATTTCATTTTTTTTTTTGGGTGGGGGGGGGACAAAAGGTCAAAAACTAGGGACACATTTTAAACATTGCTTGTATAATTTTGTAAAGTTGCTAGAATAAAATGTGGCGCTATCATCATGCATTTCACTGACAGGTTTTGAACCCAGGACTCTATGCACTACATTCAGAACAACATACCACTATCCCATATCAGCAGCTGTCTGAAAAATAGGAAGACTGAAACTTAATAGCCATCATTTAGTGAATTCATTTCTCACTTCTCAACATATCTCTTAACCTCAACACAAAAAACATGGACAAACAACAAAACCAATAATGGGGGAATACAAATTCAGTTCTCACTTCTCACTCACCATATCTCTGAACTATTAGCACAAAAACAAAAGGGGAATACAAATTGTGTGCTCACTTCTTATCATAGCTCTTAACTCTTAGCACAAAAAAAAGTGTTCTTACTTCTCATCATAGCTCTCAACTCAGTCATCTTCTTATCATAGCTCTAAACTCTTAGCAAAACAAAAAGTATTCTCAACTCAGTCATCTTCTTATCATAGCTCTAAACTCTTAGCAAAACAAAAAGTATTCTCAACTCAGTCATCTTCTTATCATAGCTGGTGAACAAGTTATTTTATTGTGATGCCAAAAATGTACTTGACCTACTAACTAAGTCTCTTGAAAAGTTCTTACCCTTGAAAAAGATGTCCAAGTTTAACTGTCTTATAAACAGTTTAAGTTCAAGAATGGTTTTGGTGGTATCCATGGATTTGGAGGGAACAAAATGGAAACCCTTTGTGAACAACTCAAAATGTGTATCATGAATTGGACTCTCTGTAAAATTGTAAATGGTGAAGTTATTCTTAGTTATAACCGAACATGGGGAACAATGTGTTTCAGCTAAACTGTTATTGTTTAACTGCACCATCATCTGCGCTGTTTCCCCCACGCTTGATGGTTCTGGAACTGTGCTCTGTTCCCTTGCCTGCGTTGGGGAAAGTAAAAAACCTGATTGTCATCATTTTTAGGGGTATTGTTATTTATGCTGTTACTATTAGTATGCTTTTGGGCTAGACGTTCACTACGCCTTAAAGTTTCAACCAGTGGAATGTCCTCATTTTGATTCTGAAAAGATGCAGTCCCCCCATTGTTACTCATATACTTAGTAGACCATTTCGGTTTAGTTGTATAACAGTGGGCTATCCCATTCTTGTAGTCATTTAAATCTCTCTCCAATTTTTTAACTTTTCTTTCCATAATTTTAAAACAGTACTGATCAACTTCGTAAAAAACATTATTATAGTCTTTTTTAATTCTTGAAAAGGAAATATCAGTGTTAATGGAGCCATTAAGCATATTAAGTTCTTCTAGCAGGATGTCAGCTTTCTTTTCATAATCTTTAACCATCAAGTGTAACATATCAAGTCCCGTATTATCAAACAACTCAGAAATGTCTTTATGGAGTTCTGAGCCTGCAACTGCATTGTTGGGAAATTTGTTAATCCGAAGACCTCTAGGTACCCTCTTGAGTCTAATGCATTCCTGCAAATAGTCTATTTCCATTTTTGCTGCTTTGAAAGAATATAATTTGTCACTAAACACTGAAAAATCAGAGTCAATCTTATTACCAGTTGAAACATTGTTATTAACAGTACCTGCTGAAAAAGTAAACTGTTTGTTGGACCAAACATCGAAGTTAAAAGATCTCTGCGTGTTCTCCATTGTAGTTGAACCCAAATGTTGCTGGGATGTAAAGCCCTTTCTATGTACATTGCTAGGCTGCTGCTCCGAAACACCGGAGAATTGTGGTTCCTGTGAAAAAGACCTTTCAGTTCTGTTCGCGCCAAATTCCTGTTCCTGGTTAGCAGCAATTCTGCCGCCGGAATTAACATTGCTTTCTTTGATTGAATTAGAAAGCTGTGTGAGCAACACTATTACCTGCCGAAATTTGGATCTGGTAACCGGGAGATCATCAGCTGCATCGCTAAGTATAAGCGGTGTCCCTGGAAAGTCGGAAACTTCAGTGCTTTCTGCCATAGCAAGCACCAAACACAAGTGAAAACACGAACTAAGTCCCAAACAGCAAAGAAAAGTATGCAGAGGCACTGAAATCCAATAAACTCTTCTCAACGGGATAAAAGATTCTTCCCAATGTGGTGAACAAGGTCTTTTATTGCGATGCCAAAAAAGTACTTGACCTACTAACTAAGTCTCTTGAAAAGTTCTTACCCTTGAAAAAGATGTCCAAGTTTAACTGTCTTATAAACAGTTTAAGTTCAAGAATGGTTTTGGTGGTATCCATGGATTTGGAGGGAACAAAATGGAGTAGTGAACGTCTAGCCCAAAAGCATACTAATAGTAACAGCATAAATAACAATACCCCTAAAAATGATGACAATCAGGTTTTTTACTTTCCCCAACGCAGGCAAGGGAACAGAGCACAGTTCCAGAACCATCAAGCATGGGGGAAACAGCGCAGATGATGGTGCAGTTAAACAATAACAGTTTAGCTGAAACACATTGTTCCCCATGTTCGGTTATAACTAAGAATAACTTCACCATTTACAATTTTACAGAGAGTCCAATTCATGATACACATTTTGAGTTGTTCACAAAGGGTTTCCATTTTGTTCCCTCCAAATCCATGGATACCACCAAAACCATTCTTGAACTTAAACTGTTTATAAGACAGTTAAACTTGGACATCTTTTTCAAGGGTAAGAACTTTTCAAGAGACTTAGTTAGTAGGTCAAGTACTTTTTTGGCATCGCAATAAAAGAACTTGTTCACCACATTGGGAAGAATCTTTTATCCCCTTGAGAAGAGTTCATTGGATTTCAGTGCCTCTGCATACTTTTTTTGCTGTTTTGGGACTTAGTTCGTGTTTTCACTTGTGTTTGGTGCTTGCTATGGCAGAAAGCACTGAAGTTTCCGACTTTCCAGGGACACCGCTTATACTTAGCGATGCAGCTGATGATCTCCCGGTTACCAGATCCGAATTTCGGCAGGTAATAGTGTTGCTCACACAGCTTTCTAATTCAATCAAAGAAAGCAATGTTAATTCCGGCGGCAGAATTGCTGCTAACCAGGAACAGGAATTTGGCGCGAACAGAACTGAAAGGTCTTTTTCACAGGAACCACAATTCTCCGGTGTTTCGGAGCAGCAGCCTAGCAATGTACATAGAAAGGGCTTTACATCCCAGCAACATTTGGGTTCAACTACAACGGAGAACACGCAGAGATCTTTTAACTTCGATGTTTGGTCCAACAAACAGTTTACTTTTTCAGCAGGTACTGTTAATAACAATGTTTCAACTGGTAATAAGATTGACTCTGATTTTTCAGTGTTTAGTGACAAATTATATTCTTTAAAAGCAGCAAAAATGGAAATAGACTATTTGCAGGAATGCATTAGAGTCAAGAGGGTACCTAGAGGTCTTCGGATTAACAAATTTCCCAACAATGCAGTTGCAGGCTCAGAACTCCATAAAGACATTTCTGAGTTGTTTGATAATACGGGACTTGATATGTTACACTTGATGGTTAAAGATTATGAAAAGAAAGCTGACATCCTGCTAGAAGAACTTAATATGCTTAATGGCTCCATTAACACTGATATTTCCTTTTCAAGAATTAAAAAAGACTATAATAATGTTTTTAAGTTGATCAGTACTGTTTTAAAATTATGGAAAGAAAAGTTAAAAAATTGGAGAGAGATTTAAATGACTACAAGAATGGGATAGCCCACTGTTATACAACTAAACCGAAATGGTCTACTAAGTATATGAGTAACAATGGGGGGACTGCATCTTTTCAGAATCAAAATGAGGACATTCCACTGGTTGAAACTTTAAGGCGTAGTGAACGTCTAGCCCAAAAGCATACTAATAGTAACAGCATAAATAACAATACCCTAAAATGATGACAATCAGGTTTTACTTTCCCAAGCAGGCAAGGGAACAGAGCACAGTTCCAGAACCATCAAGCGTGGGGGAAACAGCGCAGATGATGGTGCAGTTAAACAATAACAGTTTAGCTGAAACACATTGTTCCCCATGTTCGGTTATAACTAAGAATAACTTCACCATTTACAATTTTACAGAGAGTCCAATTCATGATACACATTTTGAGTTGTTCACAAAGGGTTTCCATTTTGTTCCCTCCAAATCCATGGATACCACCAAAACCATTCTTGAACTTAAACTGTTTATAAGACAGTTAAACTTGGACATCTTTTTCAAGGGTAAGAACTTTTCAAGAGACTTAGTTAGTAGGTCATGTACTTTTTTGGCATCGCAATAAAAGAACTTGTTCACCACATTGGGAAGAATCTTTTATCCCGTTGAGAAGAGTTTATTGGATTTCAGTGCCTCTGCATACTTTTCTTTGCTGTTTGGGACTTAGTTCGTGTTTTCTTATCATAGCTCTAAACTCTTAGCAAAACAAAAAGTATTCTCAACTCAGTCATCTTCTTATCATAGCTCTAAACTCTTAGCAAAAAAAAAAGTGTTCTTACTTATTATAGCTCTCAACTCAGTCAGAATTTGACCAGTTTTTGTTTCTCTTCCCACCTTTTATTGTTGCTAAGAGAATATTGGCTGAGGTACTGTGGCCACAGTAGCATGAGGAAAGCAGAATTAATGATTAACTTTGACTCAGCATTACAGCAGAAACAGAGTTGCACTGATACTGGATTAGAGAACCCCATTGTCGAGGCAGATGAGTATAGGATAATTAACTTCCTAACAGCCACTCAGCCTGTGTTACTGCTTCAGTCAATAAAAGTAAATAGCCACCCCCCACAAAATGTTTTTGTTCTTCATGTACTCCCCCCTCACATAATCGTCTTGCTCCCTCACCTCCCAATTGGTACATTCAATTGTACATCCTAGCCAAATATAACCTGTCAAGTGGTGGAAAAGGTTCAGTTAGTGGGCCATCAGAAGCAGTGAGTCAGTTTTTTTCTTCTTCTTTTTCTTCTTTTTTCATTTTCTTTCTTGAAATTGGTAAGTATTGATCAGTGCTCTGCCCTGGTATACAAATACAATTCAACTAAAATAAATATATACCCTCCCTTTGGTTGCTTTGCAGTGACATACTTGCCTGCTCTGTCTGCCAGCACAAGAACATGCTTGCTACTAAACCATCACTGCTCATTTTGACTGCAGCACTGAATGTCTCCTTCCAGGCCATCACTACTAGAATCTGTGCCCATCAGGATCATCTTAGTGGCCATCATTCATTAGCATGTCAGTGGTAAAAATGGTGGTGGCTAGGGATAGTAGGCTCTTTTTACCCTGTACTAAAGGTACAGGGTTTGAGCCTGAATACCTCTAGCCAACACACACACACACACTTACCCTGAGTAGTGCTCTTCCTCATGCCGCCATTCATTAATCCAGGCTACGTTCTCCACTCTCCATGCTGCTGCCGCCATTAATCTCGGCTCCGCTCGCAGCCCTCTTCTTCATGCCGCCATTCATTGATCCCGGCTCCACTCGCCGCCATTCACTAATCCCAGCTCCACTTGCTGCCATTAATTCTGGCCCTCTGTTCGCCATGCTGCTGCCATCCATTTACCTGCATCAGCTTCGCGGTTAACAGTTAACTGCCAGCCAGCCGGAAACGATGACGAGAGCTCCTTGAGCTCAATTCCGACTGGCTGGTAGCCTGATGGTGCTGACGTCATTGCGCACGTGATGACGTCAGCTCCGACAGCGCAAAACTTTTAAAAAAGAAAAGAAAAATCGGAAATGAAGGGGTGCCACTCGGGAATCGTGGCACCCCTTCATTTGGACCCCAAAACTCGGTAAAAACCGAGCAATTCGGAACGGTTGGGAGGTCTGGTCACCAGCTGCATTGTTAATTTTGCTTGTCTGAATTAGTAGTCGGCTAGAGGATCTAAGCGGTCGAGGATTGTGATAGGGGGTGATAAGATTTTTAAATGCAGGAGTATTATCCGGATTATACAGGATTTTATAAGCCATGATCAGTTGGTTATACTGAATTAGCCACCCAAGTTAGTTAAGACTGATGCAATGATGTGTCCTAAAAGGCAGCCCAGTGGCAAACCTGGCAATGTAGTTATAGCAGGTTGAGAGTTTGTTAAGTATAGTCTTGTTTATATTAGAGAGTATAGGGGATGCGTACAGAAGTGTTGAGAGAAAGTGAGAGCGAGCTATGGCAATTTTAGTTGGAGGGGTTAGGAAGGCTTTTATTGTGTAAAGTGACCCTAGTTTTTTATTGATGGTTTTGATCGATTGGTTTACATGTAGGTTCATAGGTTGGTACTAGGCTATCAGCCCTAGGGCCTATACAAGCCTAGCCATAACAACTCCCTGGCTATCGAATTTTCAATATTTTAGATTATCTATAATGACACCTAGTAGTTTTGTAGAGGGGTCAGGGGAGATTAATGTGACATCATTTGCATTTATGGCAAAGGTAAAAGCAGGAGACCTTTGTGCTGGTGAGAATAACAGCATTTTACTTTTTTTGGGATTTAGTATCAAACAACTTTCAGAAAGCCAGTTTTCTATAGTGTTAAAGGTGGACTGGGTAGCAGACCATATGTCTGTTGGAGATGTGGCAGAGCAGATCAGGGTGGAGTCATCAGCGTATTGGATACAGCTGACTTTTGGGATGACAGCATACAGGTTGTTAATGAAGATGGAAAACAGCAGGGGCCCTAGTATAGAGCCTTGTGGTACTCCAAGGGTGTTGGGTAGTAGGTTAGAGAGTTTATTCTTCCAAAGAACAGCCTGCTGTCTCCCATTCAGGTAGGATGTAAACCACTGAAGGGCCTGAGTATCTAGACAGAATATTTGCAGGGTGTGTATAAGAAGTTGGTGGTCAACCATGTCGAATGCCTTGGAAAGATCCAAGAAGATGGCGGAGGATATGTGATTATTGTTGTGATTATGGTTTATGGTGTGGGTGAAAGCTAGTAGGGCTGAAGTAGTGCTGTGGAGTGGACGGAAGCCGTGTTGGGTATCTGCCATGAGGTGATTCTGGATTAGGTGGTACTTGAGTTGTCTGTGAATACATTTTTCCATAATCTTTGCAAGTGGAGAGAGTATGGCTATTGGTATATAACTGGAGAATTCTGTAGAGCTGCCTCCTTTATGAAGTGGGATTACACAGTATTTTCCAGATGGTGGGAATTCTAGCTTCTGTTACGGTTCGATTAATTAGTATTGATACTGGGTAGGCAAAAGCATCCGCTGATTTTTGAAGGTACTCGGCGGGGAGTTGATCAGCAGAGAGTGTGGTGCGTTTTAATTTTTTGATCAAGGTACGGATAAGTGAAGTGGCCACTAGTTGGAAGCTGAATGATAGTAGGTTTCTAGAGGTGGTACTTTCAGGACCAGGAGAGCTAAGAGGTAGTTGGCTTGCTAGGGCTTGAATTGTCTCAGTAAAGAATTGGTTAAAACCATCTAAAACACCCTCAGGGGGGTTTATCAATAGTAGCAGCTGGGATGGGGGTAGAAGTTTGTCCAGGATAAAGCAGATTAGTCAATCCTGTCCAAAACTTCTGAGAGTTGTTCTGATTTACTGTCTGTAAGTTGCAGTAGTATTGTTTTTTTGTCTTGCAAATTGGATTTTTTGGTTTCGTTCCTAGATTGCCTATATTTAATTTGATCTTGGGGGTCTTTAGTAGAATGCCGTAAAGCCCATAACTTGTTTCTACAGTTAATTTTGAGTCTAGACTCTTTAGAAAGCCATGGTGCAGTTTTTGCTTTTTGTTCTCTTTGAACGAGCAGGTGCATGCAAATCTAGGATCTTAAGAAATTTGTTATTAATGTATGCAACTGCCTTCTTTAAGGGGAGGTGTTTTAGAATAGACCACTTACATGAGTTAAGTTCTTGTTGGATTTTGGCAGGGTCAAAGTCTTTTTTGTTTCTAACTTTTCTGAGTAAGGGTTGTTGAGGATTAATGGCTTTGTGCTTAACTATATAAGTGAGAAGATGGTCGCTTAGGTCGTAGGGGAGGGTACCAACAGTGTACAGTTGGGGGTGACTATTTATGAGTACCCAATCGAGTATCCTTTATTTTTGGTTGAGTTTACCTAGCCCGATAGGGGTGGATATGATTTGATTAAAAGCATGCAGGTTAATATGGGTTGATGGAGATTCTGAAGAACAGGTGCTCCAGTCTATGTTAAATCCCCGAGTAGTACTTAAGTCTTGTGTACTACGAACCTTATTTTGGAAGCATAAACCAAGATTCAACTTATGAATATACATATGAGGTCCAACAATATGCTACATCTGCCTTAAAATTAGGTATAAAGTCAAAACCGTACTTGAAAATGTCCAAACGTTTGTTCCTCAATTCAAAATGACTGGAACTATACATTTTAAAATCACTGTCTGTAACAATTACTGGATGTTTCATTAAAGATGTACACTGAATTTCTAATGTGACATCAAAGATCCCTGATCGGCTTTCTTCATCCAAGGGTGAGTTTGCATAACATGTTCTGATCGGTGATGTCGCGAATGATGTTGCTGACAATGCTGCTGTTCATAGGTTCATAGGTGTGTACTAGGCTAATGGCCCTAGAGCCTTTACAAACCTAGCCTATAGGATTACCCTGACATCGTGCTACCCGACCTTAGTTCCCAGTGCCTCTGTCGAGTAGAGCCAATGGAGTGATCCCGGGGTGAATTTTCTATTTCCCATCCACTCATCAAGATTTCTCTTGAAGAGTGCTAGTGAGGTGCTCTGTTTGACATGTATGGGAAGTCTATTCCATAGCATGGGCAGCCTCTTGGTTATAAACCTATCCCTCCAGCATGTTCTGTTGATTGTGGTAATGAGGATGAGGTCTCTGGAGTGTGTGGTGCGGAGGGACTGGGACTTCTTTAGATGTAGCATTTCTAACAGAGCTAAGTCAGACATGGCTTTGTAAGTCAAGCAGAGATCGCCTCTAAGCAGGTGATATGAGACAGACAATAGTTGGAGTTTTTTGAGTCTGTCCATATAGGACAAGTGTTTAAGGCCTAGGATCCTCTTTGTGAGGTACTTTTGCGACCTCTCCAGTTGTTGCAGGTGTCTAGTGAGGTACATACCAAATGGTGCATTGTCCTCGATGATTGGCCTAATGAGGGAAGAGTAGAGGGAGACAATGACCTCTTTCTTCCTGGATGCAAAACCCTTAGTAATGAGATGTGCCACATAGAAGGGCTTTCTGACCACAGTGGCAATGTGGTGGTGAAAACAGAGGTTGCTATCAACCTGTGTTCCCACATCTCTTATAATGCCTTCTATGTTCAGTTGACTACCATCGATGTGGTAATTCATGGGAACCGGGTTTTTCCCAAAAGGGATGACAAAACATTTTTTGGCACTGAGCTTAAGGCAATGGTTCCGACACCATTTGTTGGTCTCAGTGAGGCCTTTCTATAGGATGTCAACATCACATAGGGAGTTAATAATAACTCCCAACTTGCAATCATCTGCGAACTTTGTCAGCCAGAGTCCCCTCATGTTGGCCTGGACTTCAGAGAAGGAGATACCAAACAAAAACGGACCCAGGACTGAACCCTGTGGGACTCCACTAGTGACTAGTGGGCAGTCTGACTTGGAGTCAGCTACTTTCACACTGTGGGTTCTATCTGTGAGGCAGTCTGCAACACACCTGGTGATATAGGGGTTGATGCCTAGCTTAAAGAGTTTTTCTATTATTCCTGAGTGGGGAATGGTATCAAAGCCTTGGCCAGATCAAGGGTAGGCTGTATGAACCACCTTGTTTCATCCACAGCACTGGTGACTGACTTAAAGTAAGTCGACCAAGTTGAGCAGGTATGATCTACCCTTCACAAAACCAAACTGTGTGGGATCCAGAGTTTGGAGATTCCCTATATCCTTGTTTATTAGGTCCATGATGATGGGTTCCATAGATTTGCATATCTGACTCGTCAGGCTAATGGGGTGATAGGTCCCAGGGTCTGTAGTCACTCCTCCTTTGTGGGATGAATGCAGCAGTGCACCATTCAGTAGGGACAAAGCCTGAGGTGAGGCTGTGATTGAACAGGACACACAGGTGAGGTGCCAGTTCACTCTGTAGTTCATATAGAACACAGCCAGGGATATTGTCAGGTCCCACAGAAGTTGTATTCTTGGCCTTGGAGAGTGCTGTTTTAATCTGTGCATCAGTAATACTGGGTGCCTGACAATCTACTGGTTTTGTTATTGGTCCTTTGGAGGGGGGTAAAGTTGGCAGTGAATCTGTCGGCCAGTATATTGGCAATATCTGTTGGCTCGGAATAGAAGGTACCATTGTGCAGTACCTCAATGCAAATCTGGGTATTGCCGTGGAGATTCTTTACATAACTATAGAAGGCCTTGTGGCTGTCTTTACTGTCTGCTGCAATTCTATTTTCATAGCTAGCTTTACAGGATTTGATATGGGATCTCAACTTTTTGTTGAGGCTGATAAGGGAGTTTTTCCAATCTTGGGACTTCACCTTATTCCACATCAGTTTCCTCTTTCTGTTGTAGAGTTTGTTTATGGCAGGGGACCACCAGATTGGCTTCTTTTTTTTGGAGGAGAGAGTCTTGGTTCAATTGGGTATAGCGAGATCCATGCATTTGTGTACGTGTTCGTACATTGCACTGGTGTATGATTTGACGGTCATGCAAACTATTCACCATTTACATGGATGCCGTGAAGTTAGCCACGTCTGTTTTTAGAAGCCCAAAGTTAGCCTTGGAGAAGTTTTTCATGGTGGTTACCTTTGCGGGGAGGGGGGGTGGATTTCCAAAATGATTCGTTTGTGGTTGGATCTAACCAGGGAGGAGTTGACTACTGGTGCAGCGCAACGGTCGTCCATGTCAGTAATGACCAGGTCAAGGATGTTGCTACCTCTAGTGGGGGTAAGAACAAGCTGGTCCAGGGCATTGGAATTAATGAATTACAGGAAACGTCGGGCAAGTGTATTGGCACATGAGTAGTTTTCCCAGTTAATGGAGGGTAGTTGAAGTCACCCAGTATGAGAGTGTTAGGTTGGACCCTAATATTCTCCAGGGTGTTTAGGAATGTGGAGTGCGAGTCTTGAGATGTGGCTGGGGTCTTATAGCAGGCTATGACCTGAATCGCTGTCTTACCCAATGTTAGCTGTACCTGAAGTATCTCTGATGCGTTATGTTGAGCTACCAGTCTGGAGGTGTGTGCATCCTTTATGAATATGGAAACACCCCCACCTTTGGAGCTCCGGTCCAAGTTCTGGGGCTGAAAGATGTGGAATGAGTTATGGCCTGGTAGTGCAGGGTGCTTTCTGCAGCCTTGAACCAAGTCTCTGTTACAGCATAAATGTCGATGCTCTCCATTTTAAAGAGTGCTTCGAGCTAGTGCATGTTGAGATCTAGATTTCTAGCATTGAGCGGCATGACCCTCAAATTGCACTTGTTTGTAGCTGTTAGAGTGGTAATTTGGTCTTTTGGAACACCACCTAAAAAGGCACTATAGGGGTGGCAAGACCCTTGGCCAGTATCCGGGAGCCCAGGGGTGACAGATGAAGGCCATCTCTGGCAAAGCATTGAGGTCTGTCAATCATGTCATCCCAGGCAGACAGATACTAGACCCCCTTAGAATGATACCACAAACTTAGCCAGTTGTTAAAAGCACTCATTTTCTGCTTGTACTGTGGTATCATTCTGGGTGATGGTAAGATGCTGCTCAGGGCTAGGGTTGTACCAGCCTGGGCTATATATTCCGAGAGCTCCTCCATGCCTCTTTTCATGTAGTCCAGGGAGGTACGTCTGAGGTCTTTCACACCCACATGTACAATGACAGAGTCATATTTGTACCTGCTGTTGAGGAACCTGAGTGCATGCATTATGTGGTGGATCATAGCACCTGACAGGCAGCTGACTGTTACTTTCTCCTTATTCAACCTAGTGAGTGGGACATCAGTATGCCTCACTATCGAGTCACCTATGACTAGTCTGTTGGGCATGCTGTTTTGCCTTAGGAGCTTTGGTTGAGTGGCATACTTTTTAGAAGAGTTATGTGTCTCATGATTAGTGTTGTGTTGTGTAGGTTGAGTGCATTTCTGCCTTGGAGGTCTCTGCTGCTTGGGTAGATTTTTACTGAGAGCCTCCGTGAAGGTGGGTGTGTGGTTTGTGTTTTTATGTGAAGGCAGTGCTGGTGTGTGTTCTAGAGGACTATGTGTTCCATGTGGTGTGGTGCAATTGTTGACCTTCTCCTCCTGACCAGCTATTCCAGTCTTGGCTGGAGAGTGCGTGGCTTCCAATTTGGATATATAAGTGCATCTCTCGCAAGGAGAAGTAAGAGGAGAGGGTTGTCAGTAGGCAGTTGCTACATTGCCTCAGGATGCCCAAGTTCACCAGGTCAATATGAGAAAGCACAGAAAACTGTCCTTTAGACATGCCTGGAGGGGTGGCCATTAATAATAAGTATTGGAGTTGTTTCCTTGTAGAACGTTTAGTGCTGGTAGCACTTTTGTGTGCTACAATAATTGCTACAAGAAGTCTGGTAAAGTGCTAGACTAATAAGCTAGTAAAAGTGTAGGAGAGGAGAGAACTATCAGATCTAAGGGAAAAATTGAAGAGCAGACTTTGGCACCACTCAGAAGCTTACAAACAGTCCTAGATACAGCAAATCTGTATCTGGATTAGACTAGTTACAGGAAAGGCAGGAAACAAGTGTAAATACGGGCTTTTAAACCAGAAAGTTGAAAGAGATGGAAAAACTGCCCAAACGGCCAATAAAGTACAGTTTCTGGGCTAGAAACCGCTCCTCTTGTGGTAGATAGACTACCTAGGGCTTACCACTCCCACTGATAAGCTAGAAGGCTTCCCTCCAACACAGAAAGGCTTGGGGGGCTCAGAAGCTTACATACAGTCCTGGATACAACAAATCTGTATCTAGACTAGACTAGTTACCGGAAAGGTGGGAAATAAGTGCAAATGTGGGCTTTTAAACCAGAAAGTCGAAAGAGGTGGAAAAACTGCCCAAATGGCAAATAAACTACAATTTCCGGCCCAGAAACCAGTCCTCTTGTGGTAGATAGGCTACCTAGTGCTTACCACTCCCACAGATAAGCTAAAAGGCTTCCCTCCAACACAGAAAGGCTAAGGGGCCCAGAAGCTTACATACAGTCCTGGATACAGCAAATCTGTATCTGGACTAGACTAGTTACAGGAAAGGCGGGAAACAAGTGCAAACCCGGGCTTTTAAACCTGAACATTGAAAGAGATGGAAAAACTGCCTAAACGGCCAAGAAACTACAATTTCTAGGCCAGAAACCACTCTTGTGGTAGGCTACCTAGTGCTTATAAGCTACTGATAAGCTAGAAGGCTTCCCTCCAACACAGAAAGGCTTGGGGGGCTCAGAAGCTTACAAACAGTGCTGGATACATTAAATCTGTATCTGGACTAGACTGCTTATAGGAAAGGCAGAAAACAAGCTTAGAATTTTTTATTTATTTATTTTTACAGAAAAGCAGCTAAAATAGCACTATAAACAATTCAAATGCAGTGCAAGCTAGCACATGAGTGTGTAGCAATATTAAAGCAAATACAGTTTAAATAAATGCAATTTATTCAAACTGCATTCTGAAATGAATTCAATTGTTGTTTTACTCAACTGTGAACAGTTAAAAAGTGCCAAAAAATATACTTATCAGCTGAGAAGAACCCTCAGTCAGAAAACAAGGAGATTCTAGCAAATTTTTTTTTTTTTTTGGACAGAAACCCCCTATTGGTTACATGATGATGAGCCAAACATCTCAATAGAGGTTATTCCAAAAATTCTGAATTATCTTTGGTGGTTTAATGTACAAATGATTCCTCACCTTCATATTCTCTAATTCCATTGAGTTCTATTTGCAACGTTGCCTTTAGGAGGGGTTATAAGTCCTTCCTTCACCATATTCTAGCTTCTCTCCCTCTTCAATGATTTGTTCTTTCATAGGCTGGCACTAGGCTATCGGCCCTAGGGCCTATACAAGCCTAGCCATAACAATTCCATGGCTATTTCTTATTTATTTTATTATTTATTATATATTATTTTATATTTATATTATTTCTTCCCACAGTATTTCCTTCCCTGGACCCCTGTCTTGCAGGGCGACTGACGTGATCACCGGGGTGAATTTCCTATCTTCCATCCAATCATCAAGGTTGCTTTTGAAGACGACCAAAGAAGCTCTTTGCTTGAAATGTATAGGCAGTCTATTCCGGAGTCTGGGGAGTCTCTGGGTCAGGAACCTATCCCTCCAGCATGTTTTGTTCCTTGTGATGACGAGGTTTAGATCCCTGGTGCATGTCTCTGAGGGATTGGGATTTCTTTAAGTGTAGCATGTCCAACAGCTCTGGGTTTGACATGGCCTTGTATGTTAAGCAGAGATCGCTTCTGAGTAGATGATATGCGACAGAGTATAGGTGGAGTTTTTTTAGACGGTCAGCACAGGGCATCTGCTTTAGGCCTGTGATTCTTTTAGTCAGGTATTTCTGCGGCTTTTACAGTTGTTGCAGATGTCTTGAGAGGTACATTTCATTCACTGATGTTCTTACACACGTAGTCAGCTTTGTCGAACACTCCTTTATAACAACTTTTGCATGATGAAAATAAAAGATCTTTTGTAATGGAATCACTTAATCTCACCACAGAGTTCATCTAATAACTTGCTGTTATGTCTCATTAAAATGTTCACTCTCACAAATTAATAGCCTAGTAAGAACCTATGAGCAAAATTATGGCAATCTCCCACTCAAAATTATGCCTAATTCTTACAATCGTTGCATATGAAAAAATATTCCCTTCCACTGATCAATCCTTATCCTGAGATGTATTGCACTGAACAAGTATGTGTTTACTTATACCTGTATAACTGTAAGATAAGCTCACTAATGCTGATGTAACTGTAAAAAAGATCAGTGACATTGATGTAATTCTTATGTTGTAATTTATCATGTTGCAACATACGCAAAAATAACTGTTCTTAAGACACCTGGGATATGGCTGAAAAGGGTCCTAGGACTATTTCACTTAACTTGCTGAACAAAGAAGAAATAAATTCTGTCTAACTCCTCCACAGTTTTTCACATCAGTCCTCAAGATTTTGTGACTACACTCTCATAATTGTGCACTCCCTTTGAAAATTATGGTATCTTCATAAAAAGTGTTCTGCAATCATTAGGTCAACATATTACTACAGCCAGTTAGTCTATAAAAGACATGTAGCCTTACCACTTGAGTGCTTCTACTCCAAGTTATACATTACAAACACGTGTGAAGTACCACTCCAAATTCTGGAACAAAGCAAATGAATCTTGCGCTTATTATTAACATTTCCCTTGTTCTCTTCCCGAGTATTCCTTCAAACCTTTGATAAATTACAATTTCATGCAGTACACATTACTGCTGATCTTTGAAACAGGCACCCCTGATTGAAAAGATCCATCTGGTTAACAAATGTATTAAAAGACTAACAGAACCCACAAACTGACATAATTTGAATGCATGAGTAGATGGTCTTCATAATAATCAAATGCTGGAACCATAACTCCGACACAGTGAGCATATTTTATGGTTCTTATAAAGATATGCTGTAACAAGCAATACCAGAGAAACAGTAAAAAAAAGTGCAGTAGTGTTAAGTAAACTTAGCATAGCCATACATGTTTGAATGATCACTGCTGCAGTAGCCTTAGCTATATTGGTTATATCCTACCAGGAATATAAGAGCCGGCCAGCTTACAAAGCTTCAGGGTACCTTCCATATGCCCAAACCATCAGTTAGCTTGAGCAGAGTTGACTAAAAAAAGACAGGTTTGGGTGCCAAGTCTTCATGAGCTTTCCTGCCACTGAATAGAGTACTCCATTTCAGGCTTTTGAGGACTGACAGTCAGCTTGTGCTGCTCCTTTACTGGGCAGAGAAGTTCCCTTTGGGCAAAAACCTTCCACATTAAAATAACATTTTTTTATTGTACTTCCTGTTTAGGAAAGTTATTTTTAAGCTAGGAGTTTGTATTTTAAAGGACTGTTAAGAGACTTAACTGTACTTTTAAATTGTAGAGCGCATTCTTCTCAGTTTAAAAATTGTTTAAAGTACCAAGAAAATGATTTTTCTGTGGATGCATTGTGTTTCTTTTACTTTTTGGGGTTGGCAAAGTGTTTTAAAGTGCTTTTTGCTGTTTTTTCATGTAAAAAAAAGTGATTTTTAAAGACTTCGATTTTTTGCCGTCTCTTGCTGCTTTTTTCCCCAGGAAAGAAGCACCATTTTCAGCTTGACCATGAAACAGACAACTGGTCTCACAGTCAATCCTTCTTCCAGCAAAAAAAAAGGAAAAAGTTAAGCAAACATCTTTTGCCACCACAGTGGGGCAATAATTAGCTTCAGCCACAGGAAGGTGATTCTGCTGTGGCCACAGCTCCTCAGACCACGCATCTTTTATCTCGGAACTCTTTGGTGAAACACTTACAGATACTATGGACCAGGGGTTAGACACATCCTCTGTGACTATTGGGATCAGGGGGCAAGGAAGGGACATTCTTTAAAGACCTGAGAGAGGAAACAGGGACAGCTTCCAAGCTTAGTCAGAATTTTGTGCTCCTTCCCGGGGAAGCTGCTGCTGTCATTAATAACACTGTTGCCCCCATTTTCCTACTAAAAAGAAACAGAAAACTTAACATGTATCTACTCCTTTTTCTTAGACAGGGGTAAGATTACTGGGTCTGGCTCAGGGTTTAATTCAGACTACTGATCCTTCTTATAAGGTGGTTTCTAGTAAAGCAAAGAGGGATACCTCCTTTCCTGAAGAAATTCAAGGTTTTGAATCTGGACAGTAGGATGAAGGGTTAGATAGAGGATTTTTTTCCTCAGTTTCTGATTCAGACTCAGAGGGGAACTGAGTTTATGATTCTCCCTGTAGGGATTTCTCTTTCTCTGAGACTTCTTCCACAATGCTCCAGTGTTTTCAATGAGAGAACACTGAGGTTTCTCAGTGCCTCAGAAAATACTATGAGCTGTTATAGAAGGAATTTCCAGAATCTTCACCCATTCCCCCAGTTCCATCATCCCTGGAGGGTGTGTGTGTGTCATTGCCTACAATCTTCTTGATAGTCAACCTGCAGTATCTAAAAAGGCAGATAAAATATAGAGGAATTTTATACATTGTAAGTGTTTATATACTCTTCCCCAAACCTGACCCAGCAGCTATAGCTTTAGTTAATCCTACTGCCACTAAACATATGGTTAATTCCAATCCTACTCTCTCTCTGACAAGGATGGGATGATTATTGTTAAGAACAGGAAAATATATGTTTCTGCGATTTTGAATTATCAGACTTCTATGTTAAAGTTTATTTTAATTGTGAAAAGTATGAAGAATCTTTTTACTGCAGTTTCTTCTTGTGAGAAAAAAACCTGCTTTAAATAATTCAGTTTATTCCACTATTTAAGCCATAATTCATTGTTTACAGTATACCCATGACTTAGTTAATACTTCTTCCAGAGCTATGGCCACTAGTACTGTTTTGAGGAGGATTGTCGGACTGTGTTCTCAGAATTTCCTAGATGATGTAAAAAGTGAGATTTTAAATTCTTCTTTGGATAGAGATTTAGTTTTTGGTTCATCTGCTAATGAGGTCATCAAAAAATGTGAAGAAAGGAGTAAGTTGATACATGGAATCTTTTAAGATTTTCAGCCCTCGTTCTCCAAATTCTCTAAGGGATTCTCGAACCCCTCACCCAATTTTGGCAAAAAAAAAAACAGTCTTAACAAAATGCAGGTAAACAGATATTTAAGAAGCAATGGGCAAGGGGATTCCAAAAATAATTCAGGAATCCCCTCCCAAACCAAGGACAAGTAAGTATGCTTACTTAAGGGACCTTGTCACCTCTCCCACCCTGACAGTCTCTTTTCCTTCCAGGCAGTCTGACTTTCCACTGTTCTCTTTGGCAACAGATAGTTTAAGGCAGATAGGTTTGGAAGATCATTCACCAAGGTTACAGATGGCAGTGAGAGGAAATCCCTCCTTTTCAGGGAGTAATTCCTCATCCACTTCTGAAACAATGGACATGCTGCCTGTATATAAATGGTTATCTCAATCCCCCTTTCATATTTTTTGATGAAACTTTTAGCTTATAATTAAAGCGCATTTGACCACATCACTTTACCCATCTATGACATGTTATCTGTATATATACACATCTAAAGCTCTCTCTCTCTCTCTTTGTATATAGATATATATACTTATCTACGCATACATATATTCATATCTGCCTTTATATAGCTGTACTGCCATTGGCCAATTTCAGTTTTAATCAACCTCTGTTTTGTCAACACAGTTTAGTGAATACATAACATGGTTGACATTTGTGCAAGATCGACAACCCTCCATGCTCGGGAATATGCCCTTTTCCCAGAGATTACATGATTTTGGAGTTAGTAAATATAATTAGCAGGGGGTGTGGGGAGCACAGCCTCCCACATGGGGGAGTATAGAGGTACTTGCACCCTGCAAAAAGCATAGTTTTTAATTTTTATGGTCCAAGGTTAATCCTTGGAGCATGTGCAAAACTGTCAGTGCAAAGTGTTTATGTTAGTATTGCTGACATTTAGACACATCGACCTATATGGTTGAAGTGATAACACCAAATGCTCAAAAAAGCGAATGCTCTTTTTTTCTGTCTGTTGCATGTCCAAGACTGCAGTACAGTGGGGACTGGAAATTTGCCCTTTCCCCACTGTTGTGCAATCCTGGAGTTAGTATATATAATTAGCAGGAGTTTTGGAGGGTGAAGGAAGCTTGCCCTCCTGCATACAATAGTCGGGTTTGGGCTTTTTTTACTTTGTATTTTGATCTAAAAAGATCAATATTTTTTTGTTCACTCTTTCGGGTGTTTGTCGTTAGTAGGTAACATACAGACATATTTATTGGCATTTGTTTACTGGGAATGTATGACTGGGTCACAATACCTCATTTTGAGCAGTGACCTGGGGAGAAAAGCTCCATTTAATAAAAAAAAAAATATTTCAGACATTACATAATGGGCATATAAAAAAACATGTCCTTGTTCAGATACCTAAGATTTCTACTCAACCTTTAGAAGTTTCAGTGCAGCACTACATCAAATTTGGGAATACCACTTTAGTTCCTCCAGTCTATGGCATGCTAAGTAGAACATGTGGCTAATGAAAAAAATATATATAATTTTTTTCTAGGACAGTTTACAACATTTGAGCCTCTAGTGTAATAGTAACTCACTAAAGAAATATTCCGTGACAATAACATGCTCAGCATACTCAGCAGACATTCAGCAAAACACCCATGTTGTACATGCAAAATATCACACTGTATCAGTGAATAACTCTGAAACAATGGATATGCCATCTTATATATAAAAGACCACATAATGAAATGTTCAGGCCTAACTACAGCATATTCAGCTAGGAAAAACACATAAAACTGCTATTCTGCACACGATAGGGTGTTGAGTGCAGCACTATACAGAATTTGAGTACACTTTAGTTGCTCCATCTGTCTTGCTATCTACAGCATGTGCAAATGAAGAGTAGCATTTCCAATGATAAACTATACAGGGGTTTTACATCAAATGTAAAGATTATTCAGTTAAGGAGCATTCTAAACCATCATTACACACTGTATACTGAACAGACGATCAATAAAACACCCATATCAGACTATGGTAATGAACACTTCTAAAACAATGTATATGCTGCCTATATACAAAAGGTAAGGTCTCAGTCCTCCTTTCAAACTTCACAATAAAATGTTCAGACTATAACCCCAGTACTATCATCTACAAAAAAAAATCTAAGATTACTACGTCTTCCTTGGGTGCATTACAGCAACACTGAATGTGAGCAGTCCATTTTAGTTGTTGCAATCTATGGCATACTACCTGAGGCACGCATAAAGGAAAAAGAAAAGCAATCCTGGTAAAATATACAGTATTTTTTATTTCTAATGTAATGACAACTTAGTGAAGAAGTCCTGCTAGCAATTTCTATATTTAGCATACTAAGCAGAAGTTCAGCACATCACCCCGAATGGAAATGGGATGGAATGCAAAATATCCGTCTGTGGAAGTGAACACCTTTGAAATAATGGATATGCTACCTACACATAAAAGGCCACAACCTTAGTCCCACATTAAGACTTTGAGAGGAAACATTCATACTGCAAACATGGTATACTCAGCTAGAAAGAAAAGTGTAAGAATGTTATTCTACCCTCAGTATTTCACTGCAGTACTACTAAAAGTTTGAGAAATTCACTTCAGTTGCTGCAATCTATGGTACTTCATAAGTAGTAAACTGCAATTACAAAATATAAAATTTCTGGTAAAACATATTGGACTTTTACAACTAGTATACTGAGAACTTGGTAAAGAAATTTTTAGACTGTTAGTGTACCTAACAAACTGAGAAGTAGTTCACCTCAATACCCACAATGGAAAGAGTAACACAAAATATCAAATTACATCAGTGAACATCTCAGAAACAAGTGATATGTTGCATGTGTATGCAGAGACATATTGCAGCCCCCTTTCAGATTTTTACAATGAAACTGCCAGAAAATAACAACAGTACACTTGTCTACAACAAAACACCTAATACTGTTGTTCTACCTACAGGGATTTCAGTACATAGCTATTCTCAATTTGAATATAACACATTAGATTCTCTAATCTATGGCATGTTATATATGGCATGTGGCATGTACAAGATGTATAATGACAACTCAGTAAGGAAACATTTTAGGCCATTTCTGTACTCGGCATGCTTAGCAGAAATTCAGCAGAACACTCTGTAAGACAAAAGGAATATAATGCAAAATAATATTGTTGTAGTGAACACCTTTGAATTAATATGTTACCTTTATATAAAATACTGTCCTACTCCTCCTTTCAGATTTAAGTGCAAAACTCTTCAAGCTGTAATCACAGCATACTTGGCTCTCAAAGGTACCTAAGACTGATACTCTACTTTTAGTTTAGGGGGTTCTGTGCAGCACATTGCTGAATTTGAGCACATCACCCTAGTTGCTCCACTCTACAGTATCTTAAATGTGACAAGTGGCAAATAATTTTTTCAAGTAAAATATGTAACATGTTTATTTTTAATGCAATGACAACTCAGTAAAAACTCTGTGCATTTACAATACTCAGTACACTAAGCAGAAGTTCAGCATAATACCTAAAATGGAAATGGAGTATAATCAAAATATCAGTAAGTGAGCAATAAACACCTTTGAAATAATGGATATGCTGCGTTTATATAAAAGGTCATATCTCAGTCCCACTTTCAGATGTTGTTATGAAACATTCAAGCTATAATGATAACACATTAATGTACAAAACACATGCAAGTCTGTCATTCTACCCTCAAGAATTTCTGTGCTGCATTATCTTTAATTTGAGCACACTAGTTTCTCAGATCAATGTCACATTATCTATGGCATGTGGCACGTGATGAAAACATATTTTACTTACACTGCAATTATGACTCATTAAGGAAGTAAACTAGGACATTATTGCACTTGGCACACTGAAAAGACATTCAACACAATCTTCACAATGTACATAGAGTACAATTCAAAATACCTGGCTGAGGTAATGAACACCTCTCAAACAATGAATATGGTGGCAACATATAAAAGGACACATCTCAGTCCCAACTTCAGATTTCATTATGAAACTTTCAAGCAATAACTTCATGGTACTCTGCTACAAAACTCACCTAAGACGGGAATTCTATCTTTAGGGTTTCAGTGCAGTACTATGCTAAATTTGACCTCACTGCTTTGGAGGCTTAAATGAATGGTAATGCATCCTTGATATGACATCACTGAAAATCATATTTTATATTTCTACAAACTATATATAAAATGCTTACTTCTGCTGTTATCACAACTCAATAAAGAATTATTAGTGACCGCTGCTGTATTCCGCATACTGAATATGTTCATACAACACTCCTAATGCAAAAAGTTAGATTGTGTCAGTAAAAGTATGTGACTTCCCCTCTCCGGGCCAGTAATCAAGAAGTCTGAATCCTCACCACTGACACTGGTGGGGGATGTTCACTTGGAACAAAAATAGATACACACAGTGTTTCAAGATGCAGCTGTCTGCGTCAAGCACAGTTTTCCTTACGAGCACACAGGGAACATACTCAGTCCTGGGTGTGGGTTTCTCTCTCTTTCTCTAGGTTCCCAAAAAGACTCCCCATTGACACAGCTGTAGAGTTCATAGGTTCATAGGTTCATACTAGGCTATCTGCCCAAGGGCATTTATAAGCCTAGCCCATAGTTATAAAACTATGCCTTATTATTTTGTTGTGCCTCTGTCAAGCAGTGACACTGAAGTAATCCCTGGGATCTCCCATCCATTGGTCAAGATTCCTCTTGAACAAGGCCCTCTGCCTCACATGTACCGGGATTTTGTTCCACAGCATAGGGAGTCTCTGGGTGATGAATCTGTCCCTCCAGCACGTTCTATTAATAACCATGTCAAGGTTTAAGTCTCCCGCCCTTGTGGTTCTGAGGGATCTAGATTTTTGAGGTGAAGCATATTCATCAAATCTGGGTTTGACATGGCCTTATATGTCAGGCACAGGTCACCTCTGACAGAATAGAGCTGGAGTTCTTTCAGTCTGGCAGCATAAGACATATTTTGAGACCCTTTATCCTTTTGGTGAGGAACTTTTGGGGCCTTTCCAGCTGCTGCAGGTGTCGGGTCAGATACATTCAATGGGGCATTGTACTCAATCATAGGTCTAATGAGTGATGAGTACAGGGGACGATGACCTCCCTAGATCTAGATGTGAATCCTTTCATGATCAGGTGGGCAATGTAGAAGGTTTTCCTAACTACTTTGGCAACATGAGTGTCAATGTTACTGTCAACCTGGGTCTCCAGATCCCTGATGACTTCTTCTGTGCTCAGTGGATTGCCACCTATATGGTAGCTAGGGGTAACCTTGTTTTATGACTATGCATTTCTTGGCGTTTAACTTTAGGCCATGGCTCTGGCACCAGTTATCCGTTTCTGTGAGGCCCTTCTGAAGGATATCTGTGTCAGATGTGTTAGTTTGCAGTCATCTGCAAACTTTGTCAGCCATAACCCTCCTGTGTTTGCTTGTACTTCAGAAAAGTAGATGCCGAACAAGAGTGGTCCCAGGACTGAGCCCTGTGGGACACCACTTGTGACAGGCTTTGAGTCTGACATGGCGCCAGCAACTCTGACCCTGTGGGTTCTGTCACTTAGCCAGTTTGCAACCCATCTTGTGATGTATGGGTTTACATTTAAGCCGATGAGTTTTTCGATGATACCTGAGTGGGAAGGCCTTTGCCAGGTCGAGGTAGGCTGTATGGACTGCCTTGCCCTCATCAATGACCTTGGTGACTGTTTCAAAAAGTCAACCAAGTTTAAGAGGCATGATCTGCCTTTGACAAAGCCAAACTGTGATGGATCCAAAGTCTGCAAGTTCCCTATGTCTTTATTTATGAGTTCCATTATGATCCTCTCCATGGCTTTGCAGATAAGGCTTGTCAAGCTAATGGGACGGTAATTTCCAGGATCGGTGGAGGCACCGCCCTTATGAAGTGGGTCCACAGTATCCTGAGGTGAGGCTAAGATTAAACAGCTGTCCTAACTGAGGGTTTAATTCCTCATTGAGTTCGTGGAGCACACAGCCGGGGACACCATCCGGTCCCATGGATGCTGTGTTTTTTGCCTTGGAGAGAGCAGTTCTCACCTGGGCGTTGGAGATGTTTGGGGCTACAATCCTCTGGTATAGATATCTCTCCTTTTGGGGAGAAGTTTGCACTGAACCTGTCAGCCAGTATGTTGGCAATGTGTGTAGGTTCAGTAATCTTCACATCATTTTGAACTAATTCCGAGCATATCTGGGAGTTTCCTCCTAGGTTTCTAACATAAAGCTAAAGAAGGCCTTATGATTGTCTTTTGAGTCCTTGGCGATTTTTCTCTCAAAATTTGCCTTGGATGATTTTATGAGAGCTCTTAGTTTTTTACTTATAATGATCAAAGGTGTCTTACCTTTCAAGGATTTTGCTCTATCTTGTAGTAGCTTCCTCCTTTTGTTGTAGAGCTTGTTTATGGCTGGGGTCCACCAGACTGGACGCTTGCCTTTGGTACAAAGAGTCTTAGTTTTGTTTGGGATTGCCTGATCCATGCAGTCCTGTAGGTGCTGGTAGAAGGCATTTGTAAGTGATTCAGCGGTTTGAGTAATGTATGCCACTGGCTCAGGGGCCTTAAAGGAGACCACACTAGTTTTTAGAAGTGTGAAGTCGGCTTTGAAGTTTTCACTGTGGTCTTTTTATTTCAGGTGGGGCGGGATGAGGACCTCCAGCGAGATTAGTTTATGATCTGATCTCACCAGTGAGGGTATACTTCGGTGTTGAACATTGTGATCCCATGTTCGTGATGATGAGATCAAGTATGTTTTCTCCTCTTGTGGGGATGGTGACTAGTTGTTCCATGGCATTTGAGTTTATGAACTCCAGGAACCTTTGGGCTAGAGTGTTTGGGCTTGAATAGTGTTCCCAGTCTATATTAGGGTAGTTGAAATCACCTAGTATGATGGTATTAGGAGATACATTTATCCCCTCCAGTGTTTTCAGGAAGGCCATGTGAGGTTCCTGAGTTTGAGAGGGTGGCCTGTAACATTCTACAAATTGCAGAGCAGTCTTGCCTATGGTTAATTGCACCTGGATGGTCTCCGATGCATCGGCCACCAACCTTGAGGTGTGTGTGTCCTTTATGAATATGGACACCCCCTTTCTTGGTGTTGTCCGCATTTTGGGGCATGATATGAGGTGAAACCTGATAGTGCTGGGGTGCTCTCAGGAGCCTTGAACCAGGTTTCTGTCACAGCACAAACATCGATGTTCTCCATACTGAGAAGGGCCGCATCTTGAGATTGAGATTTCTGGCATTGAGCAGCATTACCCTTAGTTTTTTCCTTTTTGTGTTCTAGGGTGGTAGGTTTGGAATTTGAGCTTTGCCTAAAAGGCACTATGGGGTGGCAAGAGCCTTTGCCAATATCCGGAAGCCCAGGGTGACAGGTGCAAGCGTCCAGCATGTCATCCCAGGCAGACAGACATTGGATCCCTTTGAATGACACCAGAATTTAAGCCAATTATTAAAGCTGATCATCTTATCACTGTATTGTGGCATCATTCTAGGTGAAGGTAGGATACTGCTCAAGGTCAGGGTCATACCTGCCTGGGCTACATAATCAGAGAGCTCCTCTATGTCTCTTCACACCAGCGTGGACAATGATAGAGTCGTACTTGTACCTGCTGTTGAGAGACCTGAGTACTTGCGTTATGTGGCGGATTCTAGCGCCCGACAGGCAGCTTACTGTGACCTTCTCCTTACTCAATCTGGTGAGCGGGACGTCAGTGTGTCTGACTATGGAGTCACCAATGACGAGTGTGTCTGGCACTGTGTTTGGCCTTAAGGGCTGTGACTGTTTGGCACACTGACTATGTGGTCTATGTGTTGAATGTGTTGTGTCCTGAGGTGGCAGATGTTTGGTTGTCTGCTTTGGTGGCCTCTGCTGTTTTGGTAGATTTTTGATCAGAGCCTCCGAGTATGTCTTTGTGTATTTATGTGTATGATTTGAAGTATTGATAGTACTATGTGAGACTGGGTTTGTGGTGTGTGAGGTTACCTTCTCCTCCTGTCTGGTCTTGCCAGTCCTGTGTTGAGAGAGCTCAGCCTCCAGTTTGGCTATATAGTTGCATCTCACACATGTATTTGTGTTTTGTGGAAGAAGGAGAGGGTTGTCCGTGTACATGAGGCAATTGTAACATTGCCTCAATATTCCCAGATTTACCAGCTGAGCAGGAGAGGACACTAGCAACTGATCCCTCGACATGCTAGAAGGAATAGACAAGGACTTTGAAAAGACTATGTGGGTGATCGAAAAGGGATTTTGGCTAATGGGGTACTATGTATAATAAAAGTGCTATATCAAGGTAAAAAAATACTTTAGGAGCAAGTGCTAGTCTTTACAGATAAAGAATAGTCTACTTAAGAATCAAGTAGAGCTGAACTTTCTAGATATAGAATACGCTGGTTTGATCAGCAGTACAGTTCAAGGAAGGCTGTTTTAAGGGAAAATTTGAAGAGTGGAATTTAGGCAGCCGAATAGTTTAACCTTGATTAACTGCCGCTGCTCTTGTGTGCTCCTGTAGCAACTCTTGCTTTATAGCAGGGGCTGGAAAAGACAGGAAATGACCCAAAATGGCCAATAAACTACAAGTTACTGCTTTAAACCACTCCTCTGAGGACAAACAGGCAGCTCAGTACTCCCCACCCTCACTGGTGAGTAAAGAAACTTCCCTTGACCAAACAAGGAAAATGGAGAAACACAGGAACCAAGACAAAGCCCAGGGATCAGCAAAATCTGATCACTGGAACAAACTATGGAAAGTATGGAAAACAAGAGTATTTTTTGTTTTCAAGTTTTTTCAGACAGGCAGAAAATACAATAAATGCTGTGTTTTTCGACTAATTGCTATCAAAAGCTAGTACACTTGAGTGTATTAGCCTGTTGTTTAACTTTTAAGTAAAACTTAAACAAGGAAGTGCAACAAACAATTCAAGCTATTAAAAACAGTAAAAACAGGTAATAACAGAATAAAACAGGCAGAAATAGTAGTCGAAAGGCTTAAAAAGTTGAAAATGCAGAAAAAAATACTTAGAATCTGGAAGTTGAGTCCTCAGCCAAGTGTCTAAGCCAAATACTTCACCACCGTCTCTGTGAAACCAGAACTCTGTGTCCCTGTTCCAAGCAGCTGATACATACACTCTTTGAGATTTGATTTACACACACACACACACACACACACACACACATACACACACACACACATACACACACACCTACCTCTGGGAAAGGATGGCACAGATTTAGTATATATGCCCCTTTCTAGCCAGACTATAAGGTAGTTATTGCCACCAGGCACTCCAATGTCAGCTATTCTAAGGCTCTTACAACAGTACCCAATTATACTGAGAGAAATTAATACTAATACAAATGCTAGTGTTTTATCCAATGCACTAAGGCTTTCAGGGGTGGCCATAGTGTCACTGAATAAATATAAGTACTCTCAAAAGTTAAAACATTCTCTGAAGGGCCACCCGCAATGAAAAGTTTAAATATAATTAATAATAAATGATAAAAGAACATGAAAATACAGAATGTTTATTTACAATAAACACCAAAGTTTCAATCACAGAAAATATTAAAATAACACAGATAGATAGATTCACACAAACACAGAAAGACAGTACTTAGTTAATGTCACTATATTTTCTGACTGATCAAAAGAATTACTATTCCCTGGTCACTTACTAGAGCAAGGCAAGATGAAGTAGGTGAGGAATCCTTCTATGTCAGGTTTTAAAAACAAAGTCCTCTGAGACTTCAGTCTCATCTAGTATTAAAACATATTTTTTGCCTTGGATTACAGAATGACATCACACACATTGGTCATCTGATGTCTGGTTCCCATACTACCCCCTTGGCTAAAAGCTGCCAGGATTTAGCACATGTGTCAATAATACATACACATATACCTTTGCTAAGATCTGTTGCAGCTTCTGGAAGTCATAAAACAATTACAAACTTCTACTCCTCCTACAGAGATTAACAAACCATGCTTTATACAAGCATTGCATCTCTGGGTTCATTCAAAATTGTGAGATAATATCTTTATGGCCTAGGCCCAATAATTTAATTTCAGAACATTTTCAAAGTTAGCTGCAGCTGGACTGTGGTTAACCTCTTCTCTTCCAGTATCCTCTATTAACATATATATTTTATTCGGTTACAATACAGTCAGGACCCACTTTTGGTACATTTTTAACACAAGCAGCTTTACAAATATATTTTTCAACACAAGCACCTGTACAAATCAGTTTGATAAACAAATGACATGTAATTCTTTAGAAAATTTCCAGCTAGCTGTGCTAGCATATGTCACACATCCACTGCCCTACTTCTCCTGGCATAGCTGGCAATACCTCACATTGTCACAAAATGTATAAACCAAACCATTTGTGCCCTTCTATTAAAACGTGCATATCACTCTATCACTCCTCCTTTGAGATTTCATTAGGAAACTTTAAGCAATTTACAAAAGGAGAGAAGTTAAAAACTGCATCTCATCTAAGACTTCTCTTGTCATTCAACAATTTCACCACAACTCTGTGCTGACTCTGACCCCACCACATTGAATGCATGAAAACACAGCACTGTACCAATGGCAAGTCACATCTAAAAATAATATACAAGTGAAATATATAGGATTTTTGGATCTGATATGAGAATTTAGTGCACACACATGCTGAACCTTATCTTCATCCAGCTTTGTGAACAAGGGTCAAACAGCCTTCCCTACAATATAAAATGAGTTTAGTGCCAGACTGTGACAACAAAACCTGTATGAAATTTTGAATCCAATAGATGTATATAAAAAGGCCATATTTCAGGTCGCCAAAAGTAGTTCACAATACAAATTACACAAAATTCTAATCAAATTCTCAGCTTCAACACACACTCAACAATACAATTCTCCCACACATATCACTGCATTTCAAATCTGGTGTTCATGATGCTACACTATCTTTGCCAGTACCTGCAGTATTGCCCTCAGTCTATATGCAGTAACAGAAATGTTGCCTTCACTGATGAAATGCAATTTTTTTACTACAGATATCATAACAATACAATAGAGACAAATTTTGGATAGGGACTGCAATCTGCCACCTTGCAAAAAAGTTATAAACTCAAACCTAATAAAAATGGAGTACAACACAGCTTGGTAGCATGGCATATACTAAATACCATGAAAGCCTATTGGTAGAGAATATCAATACATGGATACATCTTTGAAACAGTGTCATTTTCTAACAAATTTTCTAAGAACATTTTTCTGGAAGTAAATACAGATATTCAGTTATGAACTGTAGCCATGAATTTCTAAGTGTCAATTCACAATTTACAGTAATGCTGTCATCTTCTTCCTAATAAGAGCATGTCAGATGCCAGAAAATGTCATTTTCAGAAACAAAGTAATAAAGATTTTTCATTCTCACACTGTAAAAGCATTTTTGATTATTTTATATATAATGCATGTTCACCCCATGAGGGAGAAAATTAATGTCTGTTGTGAACTTAATCTAAAGACATTCGCCAAGGGCAAGTCATACTTACTCAACCTGGATTTTTTTGAAAAGATCACCGAAGCAATGGATGAAGGCAAAATGGTATACACCCCATACCTTGACCTGGCCAAAGCTTTTGACACAATTTCTCACTACGGCATTGTAAAAAATACACTGGGAATAAATCCCCTCTGTTACCTACTGGATTGCCAAGTAGCTCACAGATAGGATACAAATAATAAAAATAGAGTAGGTTACCTCCACAAGGAGAACAGTCACCAGTGCAGTCCCTCAGGGTTCTGTGCTGGGACCCTCTTCTGTTTGGCATCTATTTTGCTGAAGTAAAAGCCAATACCAAATGGCTCTGGCTGACTAAGTTTGCAAATAACTTCCAGCTAAGAGAAGTCACTGAATCCCCAAATGACTTAGTAATTCTGCAAGAAGGATTGTCTTAAGTAAATAACTGGTGGTAAAATCATGGACTGAAACTAAATGCCAAAAAATGTATTATTGGGAAGTCATCTACCCTGGGGAGGTACCACACTGACAATATGCCCCTAAGAGTTGACCCACTTGCTTGGCATTTGGGAATTTATGTGGACAGTGACGAAACTGTTCTTGTACGAAAGTCCTTCTATACTGCACAGCTTATAAACAAAGGGGTTGTGTCTAGATCTAGGGATGTAATTGTCCCCCTTTAATTAGCCTCATTAGGTCGATCATTGAATATAATGCCCCTTTGGCATGTATCTGTTCAGGCAAATGCAACAACTGGAATGCCCAAAGAGATACCATATTAAAAGTATAGAAAACCTAAACAATATGTCCTACATGGATCGATTCAAAGCTCTGTCACTATACCTGGTATCCTACAGACTGTTAAGTGTCCTCTGCCTGGCATACAAGGGATTCTCTGACCCATTATTGATGGATTTACTACACATCAGCAAGTCAAATGGCATCAGAAATACTCGGTCTAGGGATCTAAACCTCTTCTGCATCATCAACAGAATTGTTTGGAGGGACAGGTGTATTTCACACAAGATAACCACTGCTGTAGAACAAACTCCCCATCCACATAAAACAAAGTTTATCCCTACCCATTTTCAAGTGCAACTTAGATCTTGGATAGGAAACAGAAGATTTACCCCAGGACTGCCCCCGTACTACTAATAGATGGATGTAGCTCCTAAATGCTTTATCCTATGCATGGGTCCCATCAAATTATCTGTGGTATGATCCCAGGTAGTCTCATTAGTGGTAGTTTATAATTATCAACTATGGGAATAGGATAGGTTATTTTGAGCACAAAAAGGGAAACTTGATAGGCTTAAAATGGCCCAGAAGTGCAGCCAACCTAGTACTTACCCATGAACCTATGACATTTGCACCAGGGAGGCTGGGACATTATATTCACAAGCTGAAACCTAAAACATAAGTTGTGTCTTCATTCACATTCATAAAATTTCAATAGTTAGTTCTATCTCCTTTTACACATATACTACCCCAGTGAAATGTGTCACTTCTGAGATGGTGGATCACTTCTGACTGTTAAGGAGTCCCATAAACACAATGGCCACACTGCTCTGAAATATAGAGTGCCCCTCCAAAAAACATTTAACATTCATTCAGTAGTGATCCTGCAACTGCCTTTTGCTTTTTATATATACTATCTGCCTACTGCATCGAAAAAAATCATAGTCCAATTGAGGTGAAAAACAAAAGACACAGTGACTGCAGTAATGTATTTCAGCTTGCTGTTGTATGCATATACAGTGTCAGTGTTCCCTAATCAAAAATATAATTTTTTTGCAAAAGTGATTATGTAGCTGCCCTGTTTATTCTTATACACCAGAGAAAGACAGCAACCTTTGTGTGCACCTCTGATGTCTTATTGTGAGGAAGGTGAGACGACCAATGACTAGAGCAAAGTATTTCATCATGTTGCCCTTCGGCACATTTATACTGCCTCTCAATTAAACAAGCCATATAAAATGACTGTTTGAATTGTATCATGGGTCTGCCCTCTTCTGTCACAAACAACCTGCCCCAAAAGAAGACAGACATTTTCTGTGCACATACTAGATTATGTGATCATCGAAAAGTGAATATGAAAGGCTTACTGCCCTAAATAATGAATTCCAGTTTCCTTTTCACAGTCACGTACATGGTATGGTTTTTAGAGGCCCTGCAACTGGCCTGTATGTTTGCCTATAGTCTGGATCCCTGTAGCCCCTAAAGGCAACTGCCTTAGTAGAGCCACCTCCAACCCCACCACTCATTCTGTAACTTAATTAAAAAACAATAAACAGGACAGGATTGTGATGTGGATGATGTGTACTGTTACCACTGCTCAAAGGCAAAACTCAGAATACATTTTACAATGGCGACCACATACAAAAGAATCAAGGAATCTTACAATACAACATAAACCTGCACCAGCTAAATTTACAAACTAACATTATATGTTTGTCATAAATACAGATGGTGATCTTCATCTTTAAATAATGAATTATTAATATACTTCAGGGCTTCATATCACAATGTAAAAAGCTGCAACTTAAACACATTACTCTGCTTTTAGAACAACTCTTTTTAATATCAGTTTATTTTGTCATTCTTCCTTGCCCATCTCCCATAATATGACTTGACTCTCATTGTCCTGGCTTACGCCCAGTATATGTGAGCACCTACAGTCCCTTATGACTGCATGTGCCTGCAGCAACATGTATTATGAGGCACATTTACTGCAGTAGGTGACAGAGACCACATGCTAAGCCTAGAAGCATAAGCCAAATCAGTTATGCATGGAGTGAGCAATGGTGCAGCGGTTAGCGCTGTTGCCTCAGAGCAAGAGGTTCTCTAGTTTGATTCTCGGCTTGGGTGCCTACTGTGTGGAGTTAGCATATCCTCCCTGCGTTCACGTGGGTTTCCTCCCACATTCCAAAGATATGTATCTGGAGCATTTCCCCCAGGGCATCCGCTGAAAATGGACTCTGTCTCAGATGGACTTTCCTGGTAAGCAAATGCTAAATTAAAATAAAATAAATCCCACATCAATCCACACTGTAATGAGCTCAGGATTTTCTTTACTATGTGCACATAGAAGGAGGGCTACCAGGAATAACTAGACACAACTGTGAGCCAATGTGACAACTGCTCACACAGTCACTGCTACAAGATGACAGTCCTCCTGTGGATAATTCCAAAATCCTCCTCCCATACAAGACAGCAAGCCTGTAATCTCTTCTATCCTTAGCATGATCCTTTGGTGCCTTGGCTGCTGTTCTTAGCCTAATCAACAGCGTCACATCAGGGCTTCAGTTTCTCTATCAAAGGGCTAACTCATGTCACAAGACTTCATAAGGAAACAGCATTTTTTTTACTGATCTTTGAATTATTTTTCAACCAAACATCATGGGAAAGGATATATTGTAGTAAAATCAACTAAACATTACAACAACAACAAATAATCCAGTACTTTCAGGCCAAACCAGAATGGAAACTCATTTTTTTTACTTATGCTCAGTTTACAAACACTTCCAAATAGGAGACATATAAATACTGAAGACAGTGCTTCCAAGTGAATATGTAAATATACAAGTACATAAACATAAAAAAGTCTTCCTGCATCCACCCTCAAACCCAGCAATATACAGAAGAACAAAACTCACAAAAAATAGCCTATACAATAGGCCACCTCCATTAAAAGAAATGGTCTAGTTTTCAAAACACAATGATTTAAAGGAGGCAAGCCACCACCACCCAACCACACAGTACTCCTCCAGCACAGCAGCAAAACCACCTTGACTTGTAGACAAAGGAGAAAGTTCAGGAACACAGTTGATGTCAGGTACAATCTTAAATCCAGTCTAAGGACTAGTGGTTCATACTCCCTCTAAAACTCATGCTGCCAACTTGGACACCAGTTAAGGATACTGGGAGCCATGTGTCAAAATCCACAAAGGCCACCTTAAAAATAACATTAGTATAACAGCTGGCCAAAGCAACGGTGTGTAAATACTTTCAGTTGCACAGAAGCTTGAAAACATGCAGACATTGTGTGGCCATGAAATTTACAGACATTCTCCCTAGAAATCATAGAAGCTACATTTCAAATACCTGATCTCACTCACACGCCAATTAAGGGGCATCGACTACGAAATTAGCAAACTCCATTCAGTATTATAGGTTCATAGGTTCATACTAGGCTATCTGCCCTAGGGCATTTATAAGCCTTGCCAGAATGTGTTTGGCTTTCGCCACCCATTTTAAATTAATTTTGCTATGCCCTTTTTTGAGGTTAGTATACTGTGCCTCTGTCTAACAGTGACACTGAAGTGATACCCGGGGTAAACCTACGATCTCCCATCCACTCATCAAGATTCCTCTTGAAGAAAGTCAATGAGGGACTCTGCCTAACCTGGACTGGGATTTTATTCCAGAGTGAAGGGAGCCTCTGGGTTATGAATCTGTCCCTCCAGCATGTCCTATTTATTTCAGTGCTGAGGTTCAAGTCTCTCGAGCGTGTAGCTCGATGGGATTTGGATTTTCTGAGGTGCAGCATGTCCATTAATTCCGGGTTGGACATGGCTTTATATGTCAGGCATAGATCGCCTCTGAACAGGCGGTATGCCACTGAGTAGAGCTGGAGTTTCTTTAACCGGGCAGCATATGGCATCTGTTTGAGCCCTTTGATCCTCTTGGTGAGGTACTTTTGGGGTCTTTCCAGTTGCTGCCGGTGTCTGGTAAGGTACATCCCAAAAGGGGCATTGTACTCAATTATGGGCCTGATGAGGGATGAGTGAAGAGGCACGATGACCTCCCCTGATCTAGATGTGAATCCCTTCATGATTAGGTGGGCTATATAAAATGTTTTTCTAACCACTTTGGCCACGTGGTTGTCAAATGAGAGATTGCTATCAACTTGGGTCCCCAGGTCCATAATTACTTCTTCTGTACTTAATGGATTACCACCTATGTGGTAATTTGTGGGCACTTTGTTTTTGCCAAAGGGGATGACTATACACTTTTTGGCGTTTAGCTTGAGGCCATGGCTCTGGCACCAGTTGTCTGTTTCTATGAGGCCCTTTTGGAGGATGCTTGTGTCGGCTGGAGAGTCGATTATGGCGCCCAGTTTTCAGTCATCTGCGAACTTGGTCAGCCACAGTCCTTCCGTGTTGGCCTGTACCTCCGAGAAATATATACCGAACAAGAGAGGTCCCAGGACTGAGCCTTGTGGGATGCCACTTGTAACTGGTTTGGAGTCTGACATGGCTCCAGCAATTCTAACCATGTGGGTTCTGTCCTTCAGCCAGTTTGCAACCCATCTAGTGACATAGGGGTTTATATTTAAGCTGGTGAGCTTATCTATAATGCCCGAGTGGGGTATTGTATTGAAGGCTTTTGTGAGGTCCAGGTAGGCTGTGTGGACCACCTTCCCCTCGTCAATGGCCTTGGTGACTGTTTCAAAGAAATCAACCAGGTTTAAGAGGCAGGATCTGCCCTTAACAAAGCCGAACTGGGTAGGATCCAGTGTCTGTAGGTCCCCAATATCTTTATTTATGAGGTCCATGATGATCCTTTCCATATCTTTGCAGACCAAGCTAGTCAGGCTTATGGGACAATAGTTTCCAGGATCCGTTGAGGCACCACCTTTGTGGAGAGGGACCACAGTTGCTGTACGCCACTCTTTGGGTACATATCCTGTAGAAAGGCTGAGATTGAACAGTAGTTTTATGTTTGGGTTTAGCTCTTCTTGGAGTTCATGTAGGATGCAGCCCGGGACACCGTCTGGTCCCATTGATGCTGTGTTTTTTGCTTTGGAGAGGGCGGCTCTTACCTGAGCATCTGAGATGTCAGGGGCAGCACTCTGCTGGGATAGATAGTTGCCCTTTTGGTGGGGGGGAGTTTGCGCTGAACCTGTCAGCTAGGATGTTGGCAATGTCTGTGGGTTCGGTGTATTTTTGTTATTTTGGACTAATTCTGAGCATATCTGGGAATTACCACCCAGGTTCCTAACATAACTAAAGAAAGCCTTGTGATTATCCTTAGTGTCCTGTGCAATTTTTCTCTCGAAGCTGGCCTTAGACGATTTTATGAGTGCCCGTAGTTTTTTGCTAATATTGATCAGAGATGCCTTCCCTTTTTGGAATTTTGCTCTATCATTTAGTAGCTTCCTCCTTCTATTGTATAGTTTGCTTATGGCTGGGGTCCACCAGACAGGAAATCTGCCTTTGGAGGATTGGGTCTTGGTTTTATTTGGGATCGCATGATCCATGCATTCCTGAAGGTGTTCACAGAATGCGTTTATAAAGGATTTTGCGGTCTGGACTGTATTTTCCACAAGCCCGGGGGCTTTGAAGGATTCCACCTCGGTTTTGAGGAGTGTGAAATTTGCTTTAGAGAAGATTTTCACTGTGGTTTTCTGGGCAGGGGGTGGGGTCGGGATGTGAATATCCAGTGAGATTAGTTTATGGTCTGATCTTACCAGTGAGGGATACACTTCTGGTCTGGAGCATAGAGTCCCCATGTTGGTGATGATCAGGTCCAGTATGTTTTCCTATCTTGTGGGAGTGGTAACAAGTTGTTCCATAGCATTTGAGTTTATAAATTCTAGGAACCTTTGGGCTAGGGTGTTGGAGCTAGAGTAATGCTCCCAGTCTATGTTTGGGTAGTTGAAGTCGCCCAATATAATGGTGTTTGGAGAGACCTTCATATTTTCCAGTGTTCTCAGGAAGGCCGAGTGGGGTTCCTGGGTTAGGGAGGGTGGTCTGTAGCAGGCTATAAACTGGAAGGCAGTTTTACCCACTGTTAGTTGCACATGGATAGTCTCTGATGCTTCGTGCTGTGCCACCAACCTGGAGGTGTGGGTATCTTTGATGAATATTGAAACTCCCCTCCTTTGTGGGTCAGTCCAAGTTTTGGGGCCGAAAAGCATGGTATGAGGTATAACCTGGTGGTGCTGGGGTGCTCTCGGCAGCCTTGAACCAGGTTTCTGTTACTGCACAGATATCGATGTTCTCCATGCTAAGGAGAGTTTTGAGTGCGTGCATCTTGAGGTTTAGACTTCTGGCGTTAAGTAGCATTACTCTTAGTTTCTTATCCCTTGTGATACCTATGGAGGTGGGTTTGTCTTTTGATGCAATCTAATGAACTGAAACTGCATGACCGAATAAAACCTGAATAAAAACGAAAAGAGCATACAAAGTCTTCAAACTTTACCAAACACAGCAAGGCAAATGTCAATTCCATCATCATATACCTCAATAAAACAGTCAAGTGTAGCAAAGCTTCATTTGTGGTGAACCTTTCCATCAAGATGTGTGACAATAATAAGGCTTTCTACAACCATATCCCAGAAAGGAAGGGGAAAACACAAAGTGTGCTAGAACCAAATTGTATCATGGAAAGGAAGCCAACAGGTATAAACTAGTATGAAGATTATGGGCAAAATTTCAGGCCAGAAAGGAGAACTATCCACTATTCCTCTCTACATTACGATATCCCTCAGAACTATATCCAAAATGGTTATCCTATCATCAGTAAGGACAGAGCCACAGGTTCCATGGAAACAGATGAGATACTAGGAATCCAATTGTGTGCAATGAAAAATAACCTTCTATATCCTCTTGTGTATATTTTTAACACTGCACTAAAAATGGTTATGCCCCTAATGGCTAATAAAGGCTATTATTACATTCTACAAGAAAGGGCCTTCCACACACCCCAATAATTACATATCCATCAGCATAACAAGCATACAGTGCAAGGTGATAAAGATATTCAACACAAAATTAATTCAGACACCCTAGGGAACTACACTCCATGATCTACCCTAAAACAAATTCCTTAAAGACAGATCTTGTATTGCTTAGCACTGCAAATTTCTTTTGACAGTGTGATGACTTCCCCGAGATAAAATCATACATAAGCTCAGGGATCGGAGTGTAGATGGAGCTGCAATAACTTTAGTATATGAATGGTTATATGGTCATACATATCATGGAAAAACAGAAGAACTACTAATGCGCTCAAGGCTACATGTCTGCTTCTGATTTTCTCTATGATTTCAGCAACCTCCTTTCACTCCCATTATCCCCTCCTCCCCAATCCCTCAATCACCCTCCTAAACTATATTTCATCTGTTTTACTTTAATCTCATCAAAGCAAAAGGCATTGGACAATTACTGGAACAAATCCTTCAAGACATGCCCACTGAGATGCATAATCTATACTCCTGGTCCTTATACCACTGCAGACAGTAAATACATCACCGTCTCTTCTTCACATTTACAAGCTCTGCCACACCATGAACACAGTACCTACCATATACAAAAAAGGCTTAAGTCAACCCTCTTCCAAAACAACCTAAACCTTCCAAGGTTTCTTACTTCTGCTTGAGTTCCATTTGGTGAGATACTGAAAAAATCTTAAAGAGAAAGCTCTTTTCCAATATGCATCAATAACACCTCCTTTTCTTAAAGCAACATAGATTCTGGTCAAGTAGGAGCACTATGAATACTCTTTGGGCCCTTACCAAAGAAAGTCTGCTTAACATAGACAAGGGTAACCTTGCAGAAACTGTTTTTGTTTTGTCTCTTTTGGCCTTGTTAACCATTCCATTCTTCATAGACATATGACTGAACTTGATTCAAGTCCCCAGACCTCATCCTAGTTCCACAATTCCTTACCAATAATTCTTTTAGGGTCTACATTGGGTCAGCCTTTTTTTAAACCAAAGTTTTAGCTACATTTACTAAAATATCAATTAAGGCATAAGCACAAATATATTAACAGAAAAGAAAACAAACCATATTATTTTCTTTATAACGGCTGTCTTTCAGTCCAACATTACATAAATCACTCAATGCCTGCCTTATGTTAACCTCACTCCTCTGCCTAAACATTATTCTGCACACATATTTTCTAGAAGTCCATTTATTTCTATGTATTTTACTCCTTTCCTTTCATTCCATGTGCACATAGAAGGAGGGCTACCAGGAATAACTAGACACAACTGTGAGCCAATGTGACAACTGCTCACACAGTCACTGCTACAGGATGACAGTCCTCCTGTGGATAATTCCAAAATCCTCCTCCCATACAAGACAGCAAGCCTGTAATCTCTTCTATTCTTAGCATGATCCTTTGGTGCCTTGGCTGCTGTTCTTAGCCTAATCAACAGCATCAGATCAGGGCTTCAGTTTCTCTATCAAAGGGCTAACTCATGTCACAAGACTTCATAAGGAAACAGCATTTCTTTACTGATCTTTGAATTATTTTTCAACCAAACATCATGGGAAAGTATATATTGTAGTAAAATCAACTAAACATTACAACAACAACAAATAATCCAGCACTTTCAGGCCAAACCAGAATGGAAACTCATTTTTTTTTACTTATGATCAGTTTACAAACACTTCCAAATAGGAGACATATAAATACTATAGACAGTGCTTCCACGTGAATATGTAAATATACAAGTACATAAACATAAAAAAGTCTTCCTGCATCCACCCTCAAACCCAGCAATATACAGAAGAACAAAACTCACAAAAAATAGCCTATACAATAGGCCACCTCCATTAAAAGAAATGGTCTAGTTTTCAAAACACAATGATTTAAAGGAAGCAAGCCACCACCACCCAACCACACAGTACTCCTCCAGCACAGCAGCAAAACCACCTTGACTTGTAGACAAAGGAGAAAGTTCAGGAACACAGTTGATGTCAGGTACAATCTTAAATCCAGTCTAAGGACTAGTGGTTCATACTCCCTCTAAAACTCATGCTGCCAACTTGGACACCAGTCAAGGATACTGGGAGCCATGTGTCAAAATCCACAAAGGCCACCTTAAAAACAACATTAGTATAACAGCTGGCCAAAGCAACGGTGTGTAAATACTTTCAGTTGCACAGAAGCTTGAAAACATGCAGACATTGTGTGGCCATGAAATTTACAGACATTCTCCCTAGAAATCATAGTAGCTACATTTCAAATACCTGATCTCACTCACACGCCAATTAAGGGGCATCGACTACGAAATTAGCAAACTCCATTCAGTATTATAGGTTCATAGGTTCATACTAGGCTATCTGCCCGAGGGCATTTATAAGCCTAGCCAGAATGTGTTTGGCTTTCGCCACCCATTTTAAATTAATTTTGCTATGCCCTTTTTTGAGGTTAGTATACTGTGCCTCTGTCTAACAGTGACACAGAAGTGATACCGGGTAAACCTCGATCTCTCATCCACTCATCAAGATTCCTCTTGAAGAGAGTCAATGAGGGACTCTGCCTAACCTGGACTGGGATTTTATTCCAGAGTGAAGGGAGCCTCTGGGTTATGAATCTGTCCCTCCAGCATGTCCTATTTATTTCAGTGCTGAGGTTCAAGTCTCTCGAGCGTGTAGCTCGATGGGATTTGGATTTTCTGAGGTGCATCATGTCCATTAATTCCGGGTTGGACATGGCTTTATATGTCAGGCATAGATCGCCTCTGAACAGGCGGTATGCCACTGAGTAGAGCTGGAGTTTCTTTTACCGGGCAGCATATGGCATCTGTTTGAGCCCTTTGATCCTCTTGGTGAGGTACTTTTGGTGTCTTTCCAGTTGCTGCAGGTGTCTGGTAAGGTACATCCCAAAAGGGGCATTCTACTCAATTATGGGCCTGATGAGGGATGAGTAAAGAGGCACGATGACCTCCCCTGATCTAGATGTGAATCCCTTCATGATTAGGTGGGCTATATAAAATGTTTTCCTTACCACTTTGGCCACGTGGTTGTCAAATGAGAGATTGCTATCAACTTGGGTCCCCAGGTCCATAATTACTTCTTCTGTACTTAATGGATTACCACCTATGTGGTAATTTGTGGGCACTTTGTTTTGCCAAAGGGATGACTATACACTTTTGGCGTTTAGCTTGAGGCCATGGCTCTGGCACCAGTTGTCTGTTTCTATGAGGCCCTTTTGGAGGATGCTTGTGTCGGCTGGAGAGTCGATTATGGCGCCCAGTTTGCAGTCACCTGCGAACTTGGTCAGCCACAGTCCTTCCGTGTTGGCCTGTACCTCCGAGAAATATATACCGAACAAGAGAGGTCCCAGGACTGAGCCTTGTGGGACGCCACTTGTAACTGGTTTGGAGTCTGACATGGCTCCAGCAATTCTAACCATGTGGGTTCTGTCCTTGAGCCAGTTTGCAACCCATCTAGTGACATAGGGGTTTATATTTAAGCTGGTGAGCTTATCTATAATGCCCGAGTGGGGTATTGTATTGAAGGCTTTTGTGAGGTCCAGGTAGGCTGTGTGGACCACCTTCCCCTCGTCAATGGCCTTGGTGACTGTTTCAAAGAAATCAACCAGGTTTAAGAGGCAGGATCTGCCCTTAACAAAGCCGAACTGGGTAGGATCCAGTGTCTGTAGGTCCCCAATATCTTTACTTTCCATAGCTTTGCAGACCAAGCTAGTCAGGCTTATGGGGCAATAGTTTCCAGGATCCGTTGAGGCACCACCTTTGTGGAGAGGGACCACAGTTGCTGTACGCCACTTTTTGGGTACATATCCTGTAGAAAGGCTGAGATTGAACAGTAGTTTTATGTTTGGGCTTAGCTCTTCTTGGAGTTCATGTAGGATGTAGCCCGGGACACCGTCTGGTCCCATTGATGCTGTGTTTTTTTCTTTGGAGAGGGCGGCTCTTACCTGAGCATCTGAGATGTCAGAGGGGCAGCACTCTGCTGGGATAGATATTTGCCCTTTTGGTGGGGAGGGGGGGAGTTTGCGCTGAACCTGTCAGCTAGGATGTTAGCAATGTCTGTGGGTTCGGTGTATTTTTTGTTATTTTGGACTAATTCTGAGCATATCTGGGAATTACCACCCAGGTTCCTAACATAACTAAAGAAAGCCTTGTGATTATCCTTAGTGTCCTGTGCAATTTTTCTCTTGAAGCTGGCCTTAGACGATTTTATGAGTGTCCGTAGTTTTTTGCTAATACTGATCAGAGATGCCTTCCCTTTTTGGAATTTTGCTCTATCATTTAGTAGCTTCCTCCTTCTAATGTACAGTTTGCTTATGGCTGGGGTCCACCAGACAGGACGTCTGCCTTTGCAGGATTGGGTCTTGGTTTTATTTGGGATCGCATGATCCATGCATTCCTGAAGGTGTTAACAGAATGCGTTTATAAAGGATTCTGCGGTCTGGACCGTATTTTCCACAGGCCCGGGGGCTTTGAAGGATTCCACCTCGGTTTTGAGGAGTGTGAAATTTGCTTTAGAGAAGTTTTTCACTGTGGTTTTCTGGGCAGGGGGTGGGGTCAGGATGTGAATATCCAGTGAGATTAGTTTATGGTCTGATCTTACCAGTGAGGGATACACTTCTGGTCAGGAGCATAGAGTCCCCATGTTGGTGATGATCAGGTCCAGTATGTTTTCCTATCTTGTGGGAGTGGTAACAAGTTGTTCCATAGCATTTGAGTTTATAAATTCTAGGAACCTTTGGGCTAGGGTGTTGGAGCTAGAGTAATGCTCCCAGTCTATGTTTGGGTAGTTGAAGTCGCCCAATATAATGGTGTTTGGAGAGACCTTCATATTTTCCAGTGTTCTCAGGAAGGCCGAGTGGGGTTCCTGGGTTAGGGAGGGTGATCTGTAGCAGGCTATAAACTGGAAGGCAGTTTTACCCACTTTTAGTTGCACATGGATAGTCTCTGATGCTTCGTGCTGTGCCACCAACCTGGAGGTGTGGATATCTTTGACTAATATTGATACAATCCCTCCTTTTGTGGGTCAGTCCAAGTTTTGGGGCCGAAAAGCATGGTATGAGGTATAACCTGGTAGTGCTGGGGTGCTCTCGGGAGCCTTGAAACAGGTTTCTGTTACTGCACATATATCGATGTTCTCCATGCTAAGGAGAGTTTTGAGTACGTGCATCTTGAGGTTTAGACTTCTAGCGTTAAGTAGCATTACTCTTAGTTTCTTATGCTTTGTGATACCTATGGAGGTGGGTTTGTCTTGTGATGCAATCTAATGAACTGAAACTGCATGACCGAATAAAACCTGAATAAAAACGAAAAGAGCATACAAAGTCTTCAAACTTTACCAAACAAAGCAAGGCAAATGTCAATTCTATCATCATATACCTCAATAAAACAGTCAAGTGTAGCAAAGCTTCATTTGTGGTGAACCTTTCCATCAAGATGTGTGACAATAATAAGGCTTTCTAAAACCATATCCCAGAAAGGAAGGGGAAAACACAAAGTGTGCTAGAACCAAATTGTATCATGGTAAGGAAGCCAACAGGTATAAACTAGTATGAAGATTAGGGGCAGAATTTCAGGCCAGAAAGGAGAACTATCCACTATTCCTCTCTACATTATGATATCCCTCAGAACTATATCCAAAATGGTTATCCTATCATCAGTAAGGACAGAGCCACAGGTTCCAAGGTAACAGATGAGATACTAGGAAGCCAATTGTGCGCAATGAAAAATAACCTTCTATACCATCTTGTGTATATTTTTAACACTGCACTAAAAATGGTTATGCCCCTAATGGCTAATAAAGGCTATTGTTACATTCTACAAGAAAGGGCCTTCCACACACCCCAATAATTACATATCCATCAGCATAACAAGCACACAGTGCAAGGTGATAAAGATATTCAACACAAAATTAATTCAGACACCCTAGGGAACTACACCCCATGATCTACCCTAAAACAAATTCCTTAAAGACAGATCTTGTATTGCTTAGCACTGCAAATTTCTTTTGACAGTGTGATGACTTCCCAGAGATAAAATCATACATAAGCTCAGGGATAAGAGTGTAGATGGAGCTGCAATAACTTTAGTATATGAATGATTATATGGTCATACATATCATGGAAAAACAGAAGAACTACTAATGCGCTCAAGGCTACATGTCTGCTTCTGATTTTCTCTATGATTTCAGCAACCTCCTTTCACTCCCATTATCCCCTCCTCCCCAATCCTTCAATCACCCTCCTAAACTATATTTCATCTGTTTTACTTTAATCTCATCAAAGCAAAAGGCATTGGACAATTACTGGAACAAATCCTTCAAGACATGCCCACTGAGATGCATAATCTATACTCCTGGTCCTTATACCACTGCAGACAGTAAATACATCACCGTCTCTTCTTCACATTTACAAGCTCTGCCACACCATGAACACAGTACCTACCATATGCAAAAAAGGCTTAAGTCAACCCTCTTCCAAAACAACCTAAACCTTCCAAGGTTTCTTACTTCTGCTTGAGTTCCATTTGGTGAGATACTGAAAAAATCTTAAAGAGAAAGCTCTTTTCCAATATGCATCAATAACACCTCCTTTTCTTAGAGCAACATAGATTCTGGTCAAGTAGGAGCACTATGAATACTCTTTGGGCCCTTACCAAAGAAAGTCTGCTTAACATAGACAAGGGTAACCTTGCAGAAACTGTTTTTGTTTTGTCTCTTTTGGCTTTGTTAACCATTCCATTCTTCATAGACATATGACTGAACTTGGTTCAAGTCCCCAGACCTCATCCTAGTTCCACAATTCCTTACCAATAATTCTTTTAGGGTCTACATTGGGTCAGCCTTTTTTTAAACCAAAGTTTTAGCTACATTTACTAAAATATCAATTAAGGCATAAGCACAAATATATTAACAGAAAAGAAAACAAACCATATTATTTTCTTTATAACGGCTGTCTTTCAGTCCAACATTACATAAATCACTCAATGCCTGCCTTATGTTAACCTCACTCCTCTGCCTAAACATTATTCTGCACACATATTTTCTAGAAGTCCATTTATTTCTATGTATTTTACTCCTTTCCCTTTCATTCCATGTATTTCTATGTAATTTCACCTTTCCTTTTCTAAAGATCCCTCTTCCAATTCTTTTATCTCTTTTATAATACTCAATACTTCAAATACAGGTGGCTTAAATTTTGATTTCCATTTTCTAGTGATTGCTTTTAATGCAGCCAACAGAATTAAACTTAATAAGGGCTTACTATGTCTAGGCAACTTGGATTCTATGTCCCAGCTCAAACAAATCATTTCCTTAGTTACAGCCATTTGCTCCCCCAATATTTATAACAGAGTACTCTGCAGGGATTTTTTAAAAATCTGGCAACTCACTACACTCTGAAAAATACATGTTCTGAGTTACCTCTTTCTTCCCCATTACACCTCCAACATTTGCTATCTACTGGAGGAAAATTTCTTTGAAGTCTGCTTGGGATATAAAAATACCTATACAAAATACTTCCAAGCAAAAATCCTACATCTTCTGGACACTGTTGCATACTTGGTAGCCATACATATGTCTTCCCATTGTTCCTTTGTAAATTGCTCTTCTAGTCTTTCTTCCCAATCTTTTCTAACATCCTTTGATTGATTCTTCTCACTCAATATATTATATGTCCGACTAATTATCCCCTTTTTAACATAAGCTTATGTTCTCGATTGACTAAAAACTCTACTGGAGCAGATCTTTCACTTTGCTCTCCAGTAGCCCTTTCTCTTTGCCTGTACTCTTATATCAATCCCTGATAAGGAAGGCAGTCACTTACCTCTTCTTGGCCTTATCCCACTCTATTATTTTTCTCTCTCTAGTTGTTTACTTCCAATATATTATTAATTTGCCAGTTTTCACCAGTAATTTCCAGGCTCCTCTTGTCTGTATTCTGTACCACTGCTTGCATTCATTCCTATTGGCAAAACCTTTCTGCATTCATGTGTTGGCTTAGTTCTTGGAATACTTTCTGCAACATTGTGAAAAATAATATTCTGTATGGGGGTTATTATTCTCCTTAAGGATCTGTATCTATGTTGGGAGGTTGGCATAATGGCTAAGGTGTTTACCTTACAGACCCAAAGTGCAGAGTTTGATTCCCTGGGCCCTGCACTGAAAACGTGTACCTCGTGACCCAGCCACACTTTTCCTGGCAAACAAATGTCAAATAAATAAATCTAAAATTGTTTTCTCTATTTTTTTAACTCTCCACTGCTTAATCATCATTCTTTTCCACTCTGAATTATAACATGCTGTTGGTGTTATGTATATCAGTCTTAATCATGTTGCTCTAAAATATCCCTTCAAATCAAGTAATCCTAAGCCATCTTGTTCTGTTGGCAGGATCAGCTTATCCAGCTTAACTCTTGCCCTCTCTCCCTCCCAAATAAATTCCTTCAACTGCACATTTAAACACAATCTAAAGCACCACATAACCTCCCCCTGGCTTTGTTCATGCTCACATCCCAACTAACCTCCCTCACACTTAATCTTCTTTACCCACCTGACCATCATCTCCTATTTCTCTGACCTATCTGACCTAACATACATTTCTTAGCTCATCATCACTTCTCTCTCTCACTTCTGTAACACTACCCTACTACTTCTAACTCTCCTTACTCACCTACACTACTATCCCTCCCTATTTCTAACTTCTAACTCTCCTTACTCACCTACACTACTATCCCTCCCTATTTCTAACTCCCTTCAACTAGTATCTTCTTATCCCTTACTACTATATAAAAGTCTTACCTCCAACTCACTAGCATTCCTATTTCCACTAATACCTCTAGTAAAACAGATATAACTGAATAATAATTCAATTTGAAATACTCAAAACTGTACAAAATCTATAATCTTGTATTTAAGCTTTCTCTTGTATTACCGAAATGGTATAAACCCCTGCAGTCTTGTATTTGAATTTACTCTAGTATTCTTGTGTAATGTAATTATATCCAGTGTGGTGCTTTTCTCCCCAGCCTGCTACTAAAAACAGGATTGCATACCCAGTCGGACCTTCCTGTATACAAAAGTCAATAAATAAAATAAATATACTCATTATTAATTACCATCCAAAATGTGTCCTCTGGTTGATAAAAATATGCCTGAGCTGTATTTAAAACTAAAGGGACTAAAAGCATTTTCACTGCTTGCATCTTACTATCACTAGTCATAAACAAAAGCTTCCAGTTTTTTAGTTTTTGTATTATCTTTTGTTTAATCTCTTCTCGCATATTCTTAGCTGTTATAACAGAAACCTTCCATATTCCTAAATTCTTCATATTACCATGTCCCCATAAATATGGGTATAGCTGAACCAAGTCATGCATGGGTATATAATTTGTGGTTATAGCCTTTATTTTATCTTCCTTAATTTCATATACTGAAAAGACTTGAAACGGTCTCAAAATGTTCCATAACACCAAAATGACCTTTTCTGGATTTAGTAAGTACAAAGTGATGTCGTCAAGAAATCAAGCCATCTTTTCTTGATTATCATTCCAATTATATTCTTGAATTTCTGAATCACTTATTTTCTTTGCCAATGGCTTTAAATATAAAGCAAATAACAAAGTGGAAAGAGGATACCTTTTCCTGCATTCCTGGTTCATCTGTTCAAGCACAACTTATAGGAAAGGAACACTCTCACTTTAATTCTCGCCTCACATCCTTCATATATCCTCCTAATTAACCTTATTATTATATCAGGGAATACAAATGCATCTATTGCCCTACTCATATAATCCCAGCTTACTCTGTTGAATGCTTTCCCTGCATCAACACCCACTAACATCGGCGGTATTTTCTTACATTCTGCTTCCCTTTGACTCATCACTGTTCTATTAATGTTGTCAAATGTTTTGATTCCCAACACAAAACCACACTGATCCATATCTATCAATTTTGGCAACAACTTTGCAATTTGTTTAGCTAGGATAGACATATATACTTTATAATCATAGATTAAAATTGAAATGGGTCTATATCAGAATGGGTCTGATGGGTCTTTACCCTCTTTGTGCAATACAGTCACCATAGCTTTCTTCCAATATCCTGATACTTCCTCTCCTTTTAAAATACTATTAAACAAAATCTTCCAGATCTTTATCATCCCAGACTTCTATAGGAATATCATCTGTTCTTTGAGACTTCCTTGCAGGTTGATTATACATCACCATTTTATCTCATCTCTTCCTATCTTAACCAGTAGTTGTTGAGCCTCATCTTTCTCTAATCTTGGTATAATTAAGTATTCCATAAATATTTCCAACCATGCTCTTTCTTGGCTGCCACATTCCTCTGCTTTATTGAAATTTTAATACATTTCTAAAATATATTTACTACCTCTATATGAGCCCTCGTTATTTTTCTGGTCATAGTTTCCATAAATTTGGTGACAATCCTTTCTACTTTCTGTTGCAAAAGTCACTTTGCTGTTAAGCAACTCTTTTTTGATAACAGCTATAGAGCACAAAACTTTTAGCAATCTTTCTAAACTCATATTTATTACTCAATTACTCCCTTGTTTTCTGCAGCTGCTCCTCTTGATTTCCCCTTCTGCAATAATTTAATCATTGTCAGCCCATCAAAATAATTCCCATTACATTTTAATCATATCCCTCTCTCTTCCATTTTTACCCTATTTTTAAACTCCACTTTCATTTTATCAAACTCACTAGCTATTCCTTCTGAAGAAATTTCTATGTTCTTAACTTCCAAATCATGTCCACTACCCATTCCTTAAATTCTTCTCTTTTTAACAGCCAGTCTTTCATTTTACTTTTTGTATCAATAAAAAATGCAGGGTAATAATCTGAAATACTTATTATGTGTATCAAACCTTTCAATTAAAGTTGTGTTTCTGTGAAATATAATTTCTATCCAGTCTAGCCCTGTTATTGTAACTTAGGAAAAATACGGCCACAGTGATGCAGCGGTTAGGGTTGCCGCCTCACAGCAAGAGGTTCTCCGGTTCGATTCTCGGCTGGGGTGCCTTCTGTGCGGAGTTTGCATATCCTCCCTGTGGTTGCGTGGGTTTCCTCCAAGTGCTCCGGTTTCCTCCCACATCCCAGAGACATGCTGTGGGTAGATTGGACACTCCAAATTGGCCCTAGGTGTGAGTGTGTGTGCCTTCTGTGGAAGATTGGGCGCTGGGCTGGCAACTCGACACTGTAAAACTCCACTGCCAATCATGAGCGGACAGGTGGTTACTACTGAATTCATATCTTCCATATTAAATATCTTTGTACATTTCTTCAAAGATATACCCTCTTTTGTTATAGTTTCCCTTCTAGGTCCCCCTGATACATCCTCATATTTGCATATAAAGTTCCAGTCCCCACCTATAAGTAATATTTCCTGCTAATAGCTAATTTTTCTCCCACAAGAAATAAAAGCTTTATTACAAAAATCTCACTCAGTCTCTGCCATATACTGTTGTGAGGAAATTTGAAATCCCTATATTGCTTTCTTGTAATTTGTACAGTTTTATTTTTTTTCTTATTATTTGTACACTGTGTTGTTGTATTTTCATTACACTGTGTTTTAATTGTATTCTGTTTTCTACTGCGTATTTTAACTATAAGACACCAGAGCTGTATCTCTTGTGAGTCACACAGAAATTAGAACAGGTCACTAAAGGTTGTGCTGTTGTGTTTATAAACTCACTGTCTCTCTAACTGCCTGACACCTATGATAATTTGACTACATAATTCCTTCCCTCTCCTCTTTCACTGGCTATTGTCATCCACCCACCCATCCATCCATCCACAACCCTTTTTCTCATTTTTGCACATGGGGGTTAGGGTGTCACTTCAACAGTAACAATCATTTAGAACCAAGGTTTAGACTGCCAGGTGGCTAGCCCTGCTGTAGTAGTTCTTCTACACCACAGACTTGCACAGACACGCGCACCTATGACAAATTTGGAGTGCCCAATCCACCTACTGCACGTCTTTGGAATGTGGGATGAAACCAGAGCACCCAAAGGAAACCCATGCAAACACAGGAAAGAAATGGAGACTCTGCACAGAAGGCACCCCACCTGAGAATACACCTGAAAAGGGGAACCCTTTGCTGTGAGGCAACGAGACTATCTGCTGAGACACTATACTGTGTCAGTAAGCACAAAATTATCATTTTGTGAAGTAATTTTCCTTCAGATATTTAAATTTATTGGTCTTACCGCTGTGTTCTGCAGAACCAGAATACTAAGTACCCTTTCCCATCCAATCTGTCTTGCTCATTAGCAATCCAAGAGGAGAGACACTCATTTTAAAGTTACCCCCTCTTTCACATCTAACTGCTTTCTGCAAAGTGCAGCTCTTAGGATATTAACCCATTTTTCAAGTTACCTTTAAAATATGCAACATCTGGTATGACACAGCCAATCACTGGAGAACCCGCATTCTGTCTCTCAGTAGTTAACTTGAGATTAGTGCTACTGTTTTGGACAAGGTGAGAGAAGAAGCATGGGAGGCATTCTTTCCTGGAGACTGCTGATGACCAGGAAGCCTGATAACTGCTTCACGCATGCCAGCTTGGAATTGGTGCTTCTGGTAAGAGAAGGAGCAGGGCACTAATTCCTAACCGTCTCTGACTGGGCAGTGAGTGTATGTGTGGGACCTTCCTGATTGGTCTAGTTGCTTTTCAAGGCATCTACCAGGAAAAGGCTACAGATCCCTGCACCACCAGGGAAAAGATCACCAAAGAGCTTGTCGCCTACTTCTTACCTTGGCATTAGTGCTACTGTTTTGCTTCTGGTGGGAGAAGTAAGAAAGGGGCATTGTATCCCAGCAATATGAAACTGTGGTGAGACCAGCACTGGTAGTAGCCAATTAGGTGAATCCTCACTATTCATCATTCCTGAGAAAGCTAATATTTACTTTTTTTTCTTTTCAGTAAGTAGTGTTTGATTAGCTACTGTCTAAACTAACTTTAGAATATCTCACTAAATACTTCATCAATAAATCGTCAAGGTCTACTTTCGTATTTTCCCCTTGAGTGTTTGGCAGTGCGCTGTATATTCACAGGCACCGTGAGTTGACATTTTCCTATAAAAAGCACCTTCAAACTTTCACCAATACCTAGTTGCACACAAGACAACTAGTTTTCAGTGACGAGCACTGCTCCCAGAGTTGCAAACCAGATAGTTTATATTCTTACTGCTACCAATAATAATCAATAAAAAAGGTTCTATTGTCATGGATATGAACCTTCCCACTACCTCTGTTACCAGCTTGGCGGACATGGTCATCCTGAGGTAATGCAGAAATTGCCTCATATTTTCTGACAACTATCTAATTCTCAAACAAATTGACACGGTATGTGAGAGATGTATTTGCACAATGTCACTGGAGGTAAATCTCTCACATAAAAGTGCTCTTAATGTCAATCAGGCAGTCAGTATTACACATACTGCACCCACTGTACATAGTACAAAGCAGACATATAGACCCATATATGCTAAGTCACTTAAATGTAACCATGCTGAAACCCAAACACCTCCTAGATGAAGCACACATAACAAATGCCCTCAGCAGCCCCAAATGCACTATTTCAAAACAGCATCCACATCAACACATACAGCCCCATTTCTGTGGGGCAACTACTTCTAAGCCCATAAGGCAAGGCACCACACAATCCAACATTCTGGTCATTAGAGACTCCACTTTCAGACACACTAATGTACCTTTCACCAGGCTGAGTAGGGAGAAAGTCATGGTCAGTTGCTTATCAGGGCCAGTATCTGTCATATGACAAATGCAACCAGTTCAATGGATCGCAAGTACCAGTATGACTCAGTTATAGTCCATGTGGGTGTAAATGACCTGAGACACACCTCTCTATACTATATGAATACAGACATTATAGAGTTCTCGGAATATGTTTCCCAGGCTGGTATGAGCCACACACTGAGCAGCATTCTACCAATACCACATCACAAGAACAGAAGATGACGGACTTCAGTAATTGGCTTAGTTTCTGGTTTCATTCTAAAGGGGTGCAATACTTGTCAGCATGGAAGGAAATGATCAACAGACCACTCTGTTTTGCCAGAGATGGTCTGTGCTGCTCCCCTCTAGGTTTTCAAAGGTTAGATAAAACACTGTCCTCCCCACAGTGCCTTTTTTTTAGGCAATGTCAAGCTGAAAATATTATTGACATAGCAAATCAAAACCAAGAAAATCTAAAGGTATTACTGCTCAATGTCTTAATGTTGGCATCTAAACAAGAAACTCGACTCTTTACAACTCTCCTTACCCTACAGAATGTGGATGTCTGTGCAGTCACTGAGACATGGTTTAAAGCCGTGGGCGGCACCCCAGCACTGCAAGGCTATAATGCCTTCCACACATTTGTACCAGCTACTACACAGGCATGGAGTAAAGGTGGAAGTGTCTTAAGTTACACCAAAAATAAATATACCTCGAGGATGGTCAAACAGGACAATGCACTCAAGCTTTTTCACACTGAAATCACCATAAAGAAAATCCCATACCACTTCCTTGCAATCTACAGGTCCCCCTCTATAACCCAGGAAATCCATAACATGTACCCAACCTTAATGGAAGCACACACCATGCAAATCAATAACATATTCATGGACGACTTTAATTAACCCACTATTAACTGGGAATCATAATACAACACCAAATGTGCAGACATAGAGATTCCCAGATTTTGTCAACACAAACTCTCTGGACCAGACTGTCAATATGCCAACCAGGGGTGTAAACATACTAGAATAGATCCTCACTAATATGGGAGAGCTCTGCATACCTTCTACTGTAATGCCCTCTCTGGTAAGGACAGACCACAAAAAGGTCTTCTTTGAAGTAAAAATAAAACCCAGAGTGGTAGCTAGCCCTGGAATGTTCATGAACTACTCTAAGGCTAAATTCCTAAATCCAGAAAACACTACTGCCTATGCAAATCTGTTCACAAAAACCTTATACATGCATGTTAATAGCCTAGTAGAGGCACCTGTACCCACCAGGAATAGGTACAGAACTAACTCAAAAAATGACCCACCATTGTAGAATCACATCATTAATAGGTTATATAACAGAAGGAAGAAAATCATGGCAAAAATTATGAAGTGTAGCACCTAGATGGATAAACGCACTCTCAAACTAAACAAACAACTCAAAGGAGAAATAAAGTACACCAAAGCCAAATTTGAGGTAAACTTGGCCTCCCAGGCCAAGGACAACCACAAGTCATTCTTTAGCTATTTATGCAACCACAAAGGCAATGCACGGTTGTTTGCAAAACTCATCTCTACTGAAACCACCTATACTGAGCCAGAAGATACAGCAACTTGCTGGCAGTAAATTCTAGCTTTACCCCTGTCCCACCCTCAGCCTCCCCTCAAGAAATACCATTGAATATAACTCCTACTATCACTAGGAACAGGTCCTCAATGTTCTCTCTAAGGCCAAGAACACTTCATTGATTGGCCTAAACAATATCCCAGGCTACTTTCTAAATAGCATGAAACATGACCAATCAGGCCCTCTGGAATCACCATTTAACCATAGCTTTCAAACAGGCATAATGGCTCATGAATGGATAACAGCAACAGTTATCCCTCTGCACAAAGGTGAGCCATCTACACACCCTGGAAACTACAGACCCATAAGTCTCACTAGTCTCATGTGTAAAGATATGGACAGAATTATCATGGAAATGATCAGTAATGACACAGGAAACCTCTGAACACTGGACCCAGCCCAGTTTGGTTTTGTCAAGAGCACATCATGCCTACTGAACTTGGTGGACTTCTTTGAGAAGGTCGATGGATGAGAGCAAAATGGTTCACACTACCTACCTTGATCTGGCCAAACATTTGACAAAATGCCCCACTCAGGCATTGTTGATAAACTCAAGAGGTTAGGTATAAACCTTTATGTCACCTGGTGGAGAGCCAGCTGCTCACAGACAGGACCCTGGAAATTACAAATGGGGAGTCCACTTTTACCAAGAGGTCAGGCTCCAGCACAGTCCCTCAGGGATCAGTCTTAGGACCTCTCCTTTTTGGCATCTACTTCTCTTAAGTCAAGGTTAACATCAAGGGTCTCTGGCTGACCAAATGTGCAGACAATTGCAAATTAGGAGCAATCACAGAATCCCTCATCAACACTAATGTTCTCCAGGAAGGGCTGATGCAGACAAATAACTGGTGTCAGAGCCAAGGAATAACATGAACTGCCAATTAATGCATAATAGTATCCTTTGGGAAGTCATCCATCCCTGTTAACTATCATATGTGTAACACATCCCTATTATACCATGACCCCCCATTAATATTCCAAAATGTGCACGCTGATTGGCCAGCGTGCACGTTGTAAATCGACTTATACTAATGGAAAAAGGTCCGGTCGCCCAGACTTTTTCCATTAGAATAAGTCTCTTTTAAAACACTGTCTCGCTATGTTAAAAGAGTTTAACATAGCGACACAGGTTTAAAAAAAGCAACGGAGATCTCCGTTGCTTATTTTAAAGCTGTCTCGCTATGTTAAACCCATTTAACATAGCGAGACAGGTTTTTGCAACGGAGAAAGCAAGATCTCCATTGCTTTTTACTGTTTCGCTATGTTAAATGGGTTTAACATAGGGAGACAGATTTAAAATAAGCAATGGACATCTCCGTTGCTTATTTTAAAGCTGTCTCGCTATGTTAAACCCATTTAACATAGCGAAACAGTAAAAGCAATGGAGATCTTGCTTTCTCCGCTGCTTTGGCCACAGCTCTGATGTACTGCGAGGCATGCAGTACATCAGAACTGCCGGATACCAGACAGCTGCAGAAGGGCAGCAAAGAGGATATACAATGCCATTATTTAAGAAAGGTAATTATTTCTTTTCTTAAATAATGTCATAGTATAATAGCAATAACTCACTTCTGGTGTAATGCGGGATTTACCCACGGTTGTCTTTGTTTGGTCCCTCGGGACCAAACCACGCCAACCATGGGTAAATCCCACATTACCCACACCCAGGCATGGGTTATTGCTATAAGAGTCAACCCAGTAGTCAGGGACTTGGGGATACACATAGACAGTGATCTATAGTCTTTGACTATCACCTGTCTAGAGTAGGGAGGAAGTCATTCAATGCTGTGCTACTTACAAACAAAGGCATGGCATCTCAGTCCAGGAAGGTTATTGTTACAATCTATTTGGCATTCATCAGACCTATCATTGAGTATAATGCCCCTTTGTTATGTACCTAACCAGGCACATCAAACAACTGGAACATCCACAGAGGTTCCTCACTAAAAGTATAGATACAAGGCATCAGTAATATGTCCAATGAGCAGACTGCTTCAAAGCCCTACCCCTGTTTTCTGTCTCCTACAGACTGTTGAGCGAAGATCTATTCCTGACATACAAAGCATTGCCAGACCTCACCCTGATGGACTTCCTGCATATCAGCAAAACAAATAGCAACAGAATTACCATTCTAAAGACTTAAACCTTGCCTGTGATACAAACAAGACCTGTTGTAGAGATCAGTATGTATCCCAGAGACTACCTCTTCTTTGGAACAGGCTCCCCATCCATGTGAAGCATATTTCCTCCCTAACCCAATTCAAGTGTAATTTGGACAACTGGATGGGGAACATGAAATTCATCCCCTGGTTTGGCACCTATGTCTCTAATGGACACAGGCAGCCTGTACATGGTTCATCTTTCAAGCCTTTGCTAGCAAATGTTTCATTTCCCAAATTCCTGATTACACTTGCAAAGGATAGCAGAACTTTTCAGATACTTGGGATGCATGGCTAGGCTTAAAATGACCCAAATTTAAAATGACCCAAATGGTCATTAGCCTAGTACAGACCAGTGAAGCTATGAGCAATTTTCTTACGCTCCATAATAACAGTTTTTGATGGAATATAAATACATCCCAGTGTCATCCTCTTCCCTTGCCAACAGCCTCTTCCTACTAAAAATATACCACTATTGTCTTTTTTTCTTCTTCTATCACTATTGGTGCCCCTCTAGCAATCAGTATCACTCACCTTTTCATTTGTCCCTGATATTCTGCTGAATTTCCACCCCAAAACTCCTTTCTTTGTCAAATTTGCATTCTTATTCCTTTCCAAATGTGTCTACTGCAGCATTGCTATTTTCACTCTACATGTCTTAATACAATTCAATATTCTTCCCTTTTTGTCTATACTTGCAATGCCATTTACATTCCAAGATACTACTGCTACATACCCATTATGATAAAAAGCTGTTGTCCCTATTTATTATACACAACAGCTTTTTGAATGTGTATTTCCAACTTTTGTCTTATATGCACACACTCATGTTCTGCACATTTAAATCTATTTCACATTTCTCAAGACTGTTTTACTTTCAATAAAAACCCTTAAACAAAAAATAAATACATTTTCAAAGCACCCCATCCCCTGCTAACTTAAGAGTATGCACGCAAAACTATGTACATTTTAACAAATGAAGTTTAACTATCCAGATAGGAAAAATTGCCCCATATTCGCAACTACACCCAGAGGCATATCCTAATCTAAAATTAAGATAACCCATGCTACCCAGCCAGTTGTTCCACTTACACAAATTGCCTACTGCTCTCCTCTTCTCCCTATTCCTCTCCCAAATGTGAAAAACAGCTTGTATGCTTTCTGAAAACATTAACCTTTAGTCCTAAGAAAAAGAGCACTGGCTACTAACTAAAGTATGCACTGTTCTATTAAATATATTAAAGTATTAAGGCTGCTGGGGGAGCTACTACCTCTTATTCAGTTCACATGATTTCAAACTTTTCACTGAAGTGCTTGTCATTGTACCTTTACATTTTGCATTTCCCCTCAGCAAAGAATGTTTAGAACTCTCAAGAATAATTGCTTATACCTGCAGACAACTTGTCTCCATTTAAAATTAATCAGCACTGAGACACAAAATAGCTAACAACTTTCAAATGCATGAATGAATCTTAGTAAATTTCACTCAGTACAGAATGTACAGAATTCCCCTGGTTAACTGCCTTCAGCTGCAGACCGTTTTACACTGAAAACTTTTAAAAAAATCTGCTAATGAAAAAACATGCTAATATCTTTGCAGATGCAAGAAGCTTACCATTTTCTCATTGCTTTCATCATATTCTCTTACTTTTTAAGCCTGTTTGCTTACAAAAAGAATGTTATAGCTTAAGCAAAGAACATTAATCTAGCTATACTTTTACACATCGTACAGTTATATTAACATAACCTTGCTGCTGTTCAGCTTTTCTGTGCTTGTTATACTGTAAAACCTATATTTCTTATACCTAAAAAGGTACTTGTTTACTTTTAATATCTTCAACACATGAAATGGTCAAAAAGATCTCCCACAGTTAAAACACCTCTGACTGCAAACCATACAAAACTGCTTTAAAATATAACATGCAGTTTTTATCATAAAATGTTTACAAAAATAATACAAACAACAAAATTTGTTTTACTTTCACTAACTTTTTTGTTCCACTTATTAACCATCTAAACATTAAAGGCATAAATGCAGGGTATATGATTCCACCCACAAGTTTAACAAAGTCAACAGAAGTCCAGTCTTTTCTCAGCCACTTTTTCTTGCAAAGCCATATTTCATAAAAGTGACTGATGCATTATAATCAAACATTTATTCACTAGTATCATCATTGTTGGTCTTCTTCCTGATCATCTTCATGTCCCAACACCAGTTCAATTCTAAAATATCCACAATTCTTCTAGTCAAGTCCTGTGCTTTTTTCTGTTTCTCAATCATTCAACTTTGGAAATTTAGAAAATGTTTCGCTGGTATAAATTGCAGACCTTTATTTAATAATTTAATGTCTGCAGATGTCAAAACTAAATTGGATAAATTCAAAACAGCACGACACTCTAACATCCCTTCTGCAGAGAACAGCTGCAGGTCTGAGGGCCACTGTAGTTGCATCCTCCCTGGCCTCCTCCTCTTCCTAAAGGTCATCCTCTCAAACTGTCACTGCTGCATATTTCCACACACTCAGGCAAGTTGGTATGTAGTGGAGTAGTTAACTGGCAAAAATCCTCCACTCTATTAATATTCCCACTAACCGCGGAAGCGTATGAATTACTTGCACCAATAATCAGTTATGTATTATTGTCACTTAAGCCAGCGAACACTGACACCATAGCTGTTGCCCACACAGACCTAAATCTGTTGGTGAGGAACCTTAATTTGAAATTAAGTTTTAAGGATTCTTGGACTACATTGGCCAAAACATGTAAAAAATCAAGCACATTTATACCAATCAGTTGCCCTGTAATATCTGCATTTTCTAATACTTGTGTACATGAACTCCGCTAATCATATGAACAAACAAAAAAACAGACTATATAATTTAACACATGAAGAACATGAAGCTCTAGTAAAATTGCAAAATAACAATGACATTATTATCAAACAAGCTGATAAGCATGGTGCTGTGGTAATTCTGAATAGGAAAGATTATATGACATACTTGTATGATTGATGACAGCACTTTTGGGAGAATTAATGCATCTAATGCTGCTAAGGTTAAACTGTCTATTTATGAACTGCAATTAATATAGTTCAGTTGATTTATTTTACTGTTTTAATGTCCCTTCCTATCACTCCAGCACTATATGGTCTGCCTAAAATTCATAAAGACCTAACCCATCTCTCCATCAGGCCTATATTTTCTGGGAGGGGATGGGTGACAGAACCTGTATCACTATACTTACAAACCATTTTGAGTTGCCATCTTGATAAGGTTAAAAGTTATATACAAGAAACAGAGGATTTTTTTGTCAAATTATTTGAATGGCAGAACAATAAAGGAGGGATTGATTTTACTTTGCTTCTTTAGCTACTAATTCTCTCTTCACAGTTATAGGAAGTTACTAGGTTATTGGACTTAAGGCCCTTATAAGCCTAGCCAAGAGTTAAGCCCATCTTTAGACTAGTCAGCACCCAAACCCCCTGTCCAGCAGGGACACAGGTGGAATCCCAGGGGTGTATTTTCTGTTTCCCATCCAGTTATCCATGTTGCGCTTGAAAAGGGATAATGAGGTACTCTGCTTGACGTGGAGAGGGAGTCTATTCCACAGATGGGGGAGTCTCTGGTTCACAAATCTGTCCCACCAACAAGTCCTATTGATGTCACAGACCAGGTTAAGGTTGCGCATGCAGGTTACTCGAGTGGAGCTTGACTTGCGGATATACAGCAGTCCCATCAAGGTGGGGTCTGAGATTGCTTTGTATGCCAGACAGAGGTGCCCTCTGAGGAGTATGTATGAAACTGAGTAGAGGGTCAGGGCTTTTAGTCTGTGTAGGGTAAATGTTTGAGGCCCTGGATTCTTCTGGTGAGGAACTTCTGTGGTCTTTCCAGCTGCTGCATGTGTTTTGCGAGGTACATGCTGAAAGGGGGCATTGTATTCAATAATTGGCCTTATAAGGGAAAATACAGGGATGTTATGACCTCCTTGTCCCTGGATGAGATACCCTTACTTATGAGGTGTGCCATACATAAAGCTTTCCGTACAGTGGATGCAACATGGTGGTCAAAAGTCATTTTGCTATCAACCTGGGTGCCCAAATCTCTCATGACTGAGTGCATGCTTAGGACATCGTTATTAATGTGATAATATGTGGGGATATCACTCTCCCCAAAGGGGATGATAATGCATTTTTTTGGCATTCAGCTTGAGGCCACGCTTCTGACACCAGTCATTTGTTTGGATGAAGCCCTCTTGGAGGACATCCACATCACTTGGGGAATTGATGACCACGCCCAGCTTGCAGTCATCTACAAACCTGGTCAGCCATAGCCCACTGGTTTTGGCCTGCACCTCAGAGATGTATATCCCGAATAACAGAGGCACCAAGACCGATCCCTGGGGTACGCTGCTCATTACAGGTCTACTGTTTGAGGTGGCTTCCCCTATTTTGATTATGTGGGTTCTGTCAGTGATCCAGTTTTCTACCCATCTGATAACATAGGGATTGATACCTAGTTGAGAGAGTTTGTCTACTATGCCTGAGTGGGGAATAGTGTCAAAGGCCTTGGGGTCGAGTGTTTAGAGGTTGCCAATGTCCCTGTTAATGAGGTCCATGACAATCCATTCCATGGCCTTGAAGATGAGGCTAGTTAGGCTGATCGGTCTATAATTTCCCGGATCGGTGGATGCTCCACCTTTGTGCAAAGAGATGACAGTGGCTGTCTTCCACTCGGCTGGGAGAAAGCCGGTACTCAGGCTTTAGTTGAATAGTATGGCTAATGCTGCTACAAGTTCATGCCTGAGTTCATGTAGGATGCAGCCTGGGATGTTATTGGGTCCCATGGAGGCTGTATTTTTTGCCTTTGAGAGGGCAGTGATGACCTGCTGCTCAGAGATAAGGGAGGGGGAAGGTACTGGGGATGTCCTAATTTACTGATGGGGGGGACAGAGGGGTGAAGTTTTCACTGAATCTGTCAGCCAGTAGGTTGGCTATATCTACAGCATTTGTGTATGTGAAGTCCTTGACCACCAGTTCCTATGAGACTGCAGACATATGTGAAGAAGGCCTTATGACTGTCTCTAGTAGATGTGACCAATTTGGACTTGAAGTTTACTTTAGAGGATTTCACTAGTAGTATTATTTGCTTGTTCAGGCTAAGGAGAGATTGCTTCCAATTGTGCACCTGCTCCTTCTTGGTCCTGGACAGCATTTTTTTTTCCTTTTGTTATACAGTTTATTTATTGCAGATGTCCACCAGACAGGTTTACTCTTCCTTGCGGAGGATGATTTTGTCCTATCAGGTATAGACATACAAAATATAGATATGGGTGGTACAGAAATTCAGATGCCGTGTGAACTTTTTGAAACTGTCCTAACTAATAATATATTTATTTTTGATGATTTACCATCAAACCTCTGGAGTGATAATGGGTACTTCCATTGCTAACACATATGCCAACATCACATTAAATCAACAGGAAAATAAGAAGTTATGTACTCACCATAATGTTCCATCTGAGTAGGTAAACTTCATTTGTCAGCAACCTATGGGTTATCGGATCCACATCGGATCTGAGCCGGCAGTTTCCAACAGCTAAGATCCGAGCCCCACACTCCTCCCCCTTACCCATAACTCCCTGCCATCCCTTCCTGACCTCAGATCGAGTTTGCCTAAAAGCAAGACCTGCAATCACAACCTGCCTAGTGTAAACTGGACACAATCCACCATAAAGCAGGAATATCTATGAACATCCGAAGAGGACAGGGGGACGGAGGGAGGGACGGTTGCTGACAAATGAAGTTTACCTACTCAGATGGAACGTTATGGTGAGTACATAACTTCTTAATCTGAAGTAGTTAACTTCATTTGTGCATCAACCTATGGGACAGAGTCCCCAGCTACCTGAATCTTGGGAGGCCCTGATGGAAGGATGTTCTGGAGCACTGCGGAGCCAAAGGATGCTCTCCCTCTGGAAACCAGATCCAACTTACAGTGGTTTATAAATGTATGAGAAGAAGCCCACGTGGCAGCAGAGCAAATGTCATCCAACAAAACTCTAGCTCGAAAAGCAGCAGAGGTAGAAACAGACCAAGTAGAATGGGCATGGACTCCATGAGGAGCAGGCTGGCCAGAACTCTCATAAGCCAGGAGAATACACTGGGAAATCCAACAGGACAGTGTGACTTTAGAAACAGATTTCCCCAAACTGGATTTAACAAAGAACACAAACAGCTGGTCTGATTGCCTATGAACGGCTGTCCTGTGCAAACAGAATCTTAACTGTCTGTGTACATCCAAAGAGTGTAGCTTGTATTCGCCTTTATTTTGGTAATTGGGAAAGAAGACTGGCAAATTAATAGACTGGTTGATGTTAGATTCGGAAGCAATTTTGGGCAGAAAGGAGGGCTTGGTCCTGAGGAATACCCTATCCTTGTGGAAAGTCAAGTACGGTGGCTTGGCACAAAGGGCTTGAAGTTCCGAAACCCTTTTCGCCGAAGTAATAGCAACCAGAAAAGCCGTTTTGCAGGATAAGAATTTGAGATCTACCAAAACAGCAGGCTCAAAGGGAGAAGCTGTTAAAGCCTGTTGTACCAGCGATAAGTCCCAAGGAGGAATTACATCCTTCACCGGAGGTCTTAGTAAGAAGGTGCCTTTTAAGAAGGCCCTACACAATCTGGATGAGGTCAAAGGGCCAAGATGACATCCAACATGGTAATGAGCGATTGCCGCCAATTGGACTTTGACTGTGGAAGAGCTAGCATCCTGATCAAATAATCCTGACAGAAAATCCAGCACAGCTGGTAACGGAGCTGTAAAAGGATCTAGTTTCTGATGTTCTGCCCAAATAGAAAAGTGTTTCCATTTGCTACGATAAACTTTCCTAGTAGACGCTTTGACCGGGGAAGAGATACCGGAAGTCCTAGCTAACAGTGGAACTGGATCAACCAAGCCGCGAGCTTGAGGTTGTCCAGGTTGGGGGCCGGCAGGCCCAAAGGGTGAGATATCAGATCCGGGACAGGATCTAGAATCCAGGGAGGATTCACTGGATGAGACCATAGATATGGGAACCATGCCTGAAGAGGCCAGAATGGGGCAATGAGGATTATTGTACTCCCCAACCGTCTGACTTTCTGCAGAAACTTCAGCATCAGGGGAAGAGGTGGGTAAGCATAAAGTAGATCGGGCAGCCAAGCATGCACCAGAGAGTCTCTTGGTGATTCCCCGTGTGTGGGAATTAGAGTAAAGTAGGTGTTGCACTTCGTGTTTGAAGGAGAGGCGAAAAGATCGCAACAAGGTTGACTCCATTTGGAGAAGATCTGCTTTGCTATTTTGGGATTCAGAGACCACTCGTACGGCGAGAGGATGGTGCGACTCAATTTGTCCGCTAGAATGTTGGACCGGCCCGGAATGTGCGTCGCTATGAGAAAGCGGTTGGTAGAAATCGCCCATTCCCAAACTCTCATGGCCTCTCGACAAAGTGGATAGGACCTGGTTCCTGTTTGGATCGCAATAGTCCCGACGGGAAGAAGGCTCTGAAGTGCTTGCAACGCTAACAGCACTGCCCTCATCTCTACGACATAGATATGCAGTGAGGTCTCCATCTGGTTCCACGTGCCTTGGACGGTCCTGCCCAAACAATGCCCCCCCCACCCGAGGCGAGAGGCGTCCGTGGTCACCGTGGCTAGGGGAGGGGACATAGAGAAGGGGCGCCCCTTTTGGAGGTCCGGAGACTGGAGCCACCATAAGAGGGCTCCCCTGCAAACCCTGCTGAGAGGGACAGGATGGCTCTGGGGATAACGCAGGAAGGACCATTGGACTTGGAGGGTCCATTGCAGACTCCTCATATTTAGGCGCGCCATGGGAAGGAGATTGATGGTAGCCGCAATCGAGCCTAGGGCCCTAACGACCAATTCCGCCGGAGGGGCTGGGCAATGAAGAATGGCCTGCACATGGAGTCTTAGAGATCACATCCGGTCCGGAGTTAAGAAGGCTAAAAGCTGGTTTGTTTCCAACCTGGCTCCGATAAAATCTATGATCTGAGTCGGGAGCAGGGAGGATTTTCCAGCATGGATCGTGATCCCCAGCCGGGGAGCTAGTCGAAGAAAGAAATTCCTGGCTGTGCAGAGTAGATGCCTTGTGGGGGTGGTCAGGAGACAGTTGTCCAGGTATGGAAAGACCTGAATTCCCTGGAGTCTCAGGTGGGCCGCTACCACCGTTAACACTTTGGTGAACACCTGGGGGGCCGTGGTGAGAACAAAGGGGAGGACCCTGAATTGGTAATGGCTGGCTCCTAGCCTGAAGTGAAGACACCTCCTGGATCGTCTGTCCATCAAGATGTGGTAGTACGCATCCTTGAGGTCTATGGAGCACATCCAGTCGTTCTCCTGCAAGAGGGGGAGAATGGATTGAAGAGTGACCATCTGGAACTTTTCTTTGGCTATTGCCAGGTTCAAGAGGGACAGGTCGAGGATTGGTCTCAAGTCCCCTGTCTTTTTTGGCACCAAGAAGAACCTGGAGTAAAAGCCTGACCCGTACTGGTCTGGGGGGACGTGCTGGATCGCTCCTTTTTCTAGCAGCTGACGAATTTCTGCTGCTGTGGCCTCCCTCTGATCGGGTGGGACATCGGGGAGGTATCTGGGTCTGAGAGGGGGATGGAGAAACGGAATCTCGTAGCCTCTGGATATAATTCGAAGCACCCAGCGGTCTGTCGTGATGGACTCCCAAGCTGCTAGGTGCTTCGAGAAACCCCGCTGACTGCCTCCAGAGTGGAGCAGACGGGTAACCCCTCAGGGTTGCTGCGTGGGCCGATCAGAGAAAGGTTCTCTGGACCCAAAGTTCTTTGGGCCCCTCTGCCTCTAGGGCGGCATCCACCCTGTCCTCCTCTGCCTCTGAAGGACGGGTTTTCTGGAGCGAAATGGGATTGTTGAGACTTTCGGAACCACATCTTCTTCTGTCCCTTTTAGTTCTTTGAGAAGGACCTCTGGGGAGCAGAGAAGCGGACTCCGACGGTAGACAACGTCTTCCCGTCCTTCTCGCTCTGGACCAAGGTGTCGCGTATGGTCTTGCCAAAGAGGGCAGAACCATCAAATGGGGCATGAGCGAATGACGCCTTGAAGGGTTCCGCGAAATCACAGTGGCGGAGCCATGCCTGTCGCCTTAGGACGACGCCCGCTCCGCTAGCTCTAGCGGCTCCTTCCGTAGCATGAGACAGTAGCCACATAGACGTATTGGAAATAGACCTGAGAGTGGCCATTCGGGTAGAGTACACCTGTTTGTCCTCTGCCGACATGGACTTTGGGGGCGACCCAGTGTATTCTTTGATAAGATCCCGCTGGAGCCGTATGACGTGTGCCATGTAGTTCAGCGACCTTATGGAGAAGGTGGCTGAAGCAAACATCCGCTTCCCCAAACGGTCCATTGCCTGAGACTCCTTGTCTGGGGGATGGACCGAGGGACTCTCCTGGGCCAGTTCCCTTTTGGTGGCTGCCGCCACCAACATGGCATCTATGGGGTTCCCTTACTCCAATGTGACTTGTCCGAGGGGGGGGGCTAAGAATTCTGTCTGGCCTCTTAGGGACGGGCTCCACAGTGTCCGGCTCCTTCCATGCCTTGGTAGTGATCAGATCTACCAGGGGATCGGCTGGAGGGAACACCCAAGAGGTAGACGGGCCTGCTTCAAACGCCTCCAGGAACACGGACTCGTTCAAGATAGGCTTTGGGGCGGACCACCCCCCTCTGATCCTGAGCATCTCCATGATGTCTCCAAATGAGATGTCTTCGGGGGGTGATCTTGGGGAACCTTCCCCTTCCTCCAAGTCCGTGTCCTCTGTCAAAGACTCAGGGGAGTCCAAGTGCCTCCTTTTGCACTTTCGTGTGTGAGGAACTTCCTCGGGGGGGCTGTCCGAGGAGGCCTCACCAACCACATCTTGTTCCAACAAGGGAATGATCTGGGACGTCTGAGCAGGCTGTCCCTGGGGCTGGGTGATGGAAGTCGGACCCGTTTGCGAGGCAGTGCAGGGTGGAGTGGTAGCTAAGGCCGGGGGCCTGGAATCCCTCGACAGAACCCTCTCCACCACGTCGAATGCCGAAGGAGAGCTGCTCTCCCTAGGATCCGAGAGCAGACCCTCCCTCGGATCTGATGAGCAGATCGGGGTCGGAGCCGATGCGATCGGATCTGAAGGGCCAGTACGCTCCGACCTAGCCGGAGTCAACTCTCGACTCCGAGAGCCTGGATCCAAAGAAAAGGGACCCGACAGGCTCGAGGGTGCTGTCGGCGCCGAAGTACCCAACTCCATCGGCGCCGACATTCCCCCGGCTCCGATGCTACTCGGCTCCGTAGACCCCGAACCCGGAAAGCGGGTCAGGGAAGGAGCAACTGGGGTGAAAAAAGGGGTCGAGCTCCCCCCCGGAGGGGGGGGAGGCAGGAGCACTCCCATCTGCAGCTGGGCCTGGAGGAACCTTCTCATCATCTGATCCAAGTCTGCATCTGTTAGGCTTCTCGTGGACCTAGTAGAGGCCACCGAGGTGGGACGGGAGTGCCGCCTCGATGACCTCGAGGGAGACCGGGCCTCATCCTCCTCCGGCCCCGGCGAAAAGCTGGGAGAACGGAGCCGGGAAGGAGAAGGCCCGGACGTCCCAGGGGGAGAAGCTAGCTTGGCTGGCGGGGCTGAAGCAGAGGCTTCGGCCTACCGCTTGTGGTGTTTTTCTCGGCGCTTCTCCCTCCTGGCTTCCCTATCCTCCTGGCCCAAGGTGGGAGGTTGAGTCTCGGCCAGGGGAAGGGAAGTATCAGTAGGCGCTGCCGCAGCCATGGCAGGAGCCACGGAGGGACTGGAGGACGGAGCCGAGTCCAGGGACAGAAGTCCCGCCAGAATCAGCTTCAACCTCCGGTCCCTGATAGCCCTCGGGTTGAACGCTGCACAAATAGAGCAGCCAGAAAACAGGTGTTCAACCCCAAGGCAGATCGCACGAAAGTGTGGCCATCAGCCGGGGAAAGCTTATGGCCACACTCGGTACACTTGGAGAAAAAAGTTTTGGCAGCCTCAGACATAATAATCTAAAAACGCACACACTAGGCCCCAAAACCACACACACACACACACACACACACACACACACACACACACACCCTAATGCTCTCACAAGAAACGGGGGAGGAAAGGCTAACAATTACTCTAAATCTAATGGAAAGGTAACGCACACACAAAACTCACTCAACTATAAACAAAAAAGAGAAGATTTTTCTCACAGAAAAACTCTTGAAGACCTGGAAGCTCGAGATCAAGCTGCTGGTGTAACGGCGGCAAACTAGATCTGAGGTCAGGAAGGGATGGCAGGGAGTTATGGGTAAGGGGGAGGAGCTTGGGGCTCGGATCTTAGCTGTTGGAAACTGCCGGCTCGGATCCGATAACCCATAGGCTGATGCACAAATGAAGTTAACTACTTCAGATCATTTGTTTTTAATGCCCCAGTTAGGTTTAGATCTAAAATATCCTTTTATATATGTTTCTTGGATGATATCTTCCTAATATGGGATGGCATTCATTCCAAATTGACTGAGTTTGTTAAATACCTTGATGGAACAACTAGTTTTTTGAAATCTGAAAATGAGATATGCTTTTTAGATGTGAAATTGGCTAAGATTAATGACAATATTACTACAAGTATTTATAGGAAAGAAGTTCAAACCAATAGATATATGCACAGATCCATTATGCATGCACCCCATACCTTTAAGGGTATAGTTAAGAGTCAATTCTTACATGTAACAAGGTTGAATACTGATGACACAAAATGTGATGAACAGATACACAAAATGTGATGAACAGATAAATGAGATGTTACAGCAATTTGTAGAGAGGCGTGTGACAATAGAAGGTACTGCCAGCCATGCCAGGAGACGTAGTGCAGTGGATGTATGACTTGTGCCAGCACAGCTAGCTGGAATTTTGTAAATAATTATATGTCATTTTATATCAAACTGATTTGTACAGATGCTTGTGCTGATTTGTATTTGTGAGGTTTGCTTCTGTTAAAATGTATCAACAGTGGACCCTGCTGGAATGAAAAGAAATGTACTTGTATTAGTGTAACTGAACTAAATATATATGTGTTAACAGAGGATACTGGGACAGCAGAGGTTAACCAGCTACCTTACATTAAGAAAAATAAGGGAAATGTAAATGAGCTATTAAACCATTAAAACATCCCCCCCACAGTGCTGAACAGGACCTGAGAAGGTGGGTCTGGAAGAAGTCTTTGCTCATTAGTTCAGTAAAAAGAGTGGAAGCCCCAGAAACTGCCATAAACATTTAGATGTGTACTGTAGCTATCTATGCTAAATTCCTGTCTCAGCTTCAAAGGGGGATACTGTGAGAATCTAGAGTCAGGTGACCAGAGGAGGTCATTCTGCGAGCCATCTTGGATATTATATTTTACAGGGAGTAATCTCCGAGTACTGTGTTTTCTGTTTTGGGGAACCTGACTAGAAAGACTGCTCACATATTTCATTGTGCTTTGCTCTATCACGTATATTAGGGTACAGTAGTTTTCAAAGAGTCAGTCATGAATATAGTGAAGCTTAGTTTAGAGATTTTTCTTTATTTGTATGAGTCTGTCCATCAATGTTAGTTTCAATGTTTCCTCTGATTTGAACTCTGTGGTTTACTGTAAAATATATATTTAGTGTTTTCTTGTTCTTTTATTATTACTAAATATATTTAAACTTTTCATTGTGGCTGGTCCTTTTTAGGAAATATTTAAGCTTTGAGAGTATTTGCACATATTTATTTGGTGATAACTCTGGCCACTCCTGAAAGGCTTGCTGTTTGGACAACATTACCATTTATATTAATATTAACTTCATTCAGCATAATTGGATACCCTTTTAAGAGCCTTATAGTAACTGACTGGTGGTGGTGAATATACCTTATAGTCTGGGCAAAGCTGGAAGAGCGGGTAATGTGTGCTAGCCTTTCCCAGGTGTGTGTGTGTGTGTGTGTGTGTGTGTGTGTGTGTGTGTGTGTGTGTGTGTGTGTGTGTGTGAAAACTAAATCTCAAAGAGTGTGTGTGAGTCAGCTACGTGGGGCAGGGACACGAAGCACTGGGTTCACAGAGAGGGTGCTGGAGAACTTGGCTTGGACATTTGGATGAGGACTTAACTCTACAGCTGTACCAGTGGGGAGTCTTATTGGAGATCTGGAAGGAGACAGATATAGAGAAATCCCGACCCTGGGCTATGTGTGTGTTCCCTGTGTGCTCTTAAGGGAAATTGTAATTGGTGCAGAGAGCTGCATCTGGAAATACTGAGTGCATCCAACTGAATTCCAAGTGCACGTCCCTCTCCAGTGTCAGTGGTGAGGATTCAGGCTCCTTGATTACTGGCCCAGCATGGGGACATTAAATATTAGTGAGAAGTGGTGAGATATTAACTGAACTCTTGCAGCCTGTAAGCAGTTGTCACTAAAAAATGTGTACTCTCAAGCAACCACAAAGTAGACAGAGTATCATATCACAATAGTTTTATTTATTTACTTTTTGTTAGCTTAGTTAGTCAAGGGGAGCAAGCAAGGATGTCAGCTCAGAATTATGGGAAACTGAGAAGGAACCAGTTGGCTGAGATGTGTCAAGCCAAAGAACTGATGCATGCTAACCTGACTAAAGGGGAAATTATTGCAGCCTTAATCACAGCTGCAGCACAGACCAGCAACCAGGAAGACAACCAGTTTGGCATTGGGAATGTACAGCTCTCAGAAACAGGACAGTTCAAATTTTCCGCAGAGGACTTAAAAATCCATCTGGAATTAAAAAGACTTGAATTGGAGGCCAAACGGTTGGGATTAGAATAATCAAAGAGACTGCAGCATTTGGAGGCCTAAGAAAAAGAGATACAGAGATGCTTGGAATCCAAAGAAAATGAAAGGCAGGAGCAACATGAAAAGGAAATATTAACTCTTCACCAGGGTCATGGAGGTAATGGAAAGGAAGTAACCATACCCCAGAAGCAATAAAGGTCAGTAAACTTCTTCAGTACCAAGAAGGTGATAATTCTGATAGTTTTATTCATATATTTAACAGAGTATGCAAAAAGTAAAGTGTTGATTAAGGGCTCTGGGTACAGTTCCTCACCCCCTTACTTCATGGTGAAGCTGTAACTGCTGTTTCTAAATTGTCTGATACTGTCTGCATAAACTATGCTACAGTTAAAAAATGTTTATTGGATGTTTTAAGTTAACACCTGAAGCTTACAGAAAAAAGTTTTGTGAGCATAGATGCAAGGCAGATGAAAGTGTGTGTGATTATATTGCTGAGTTAAGCACTTATTTTCATAGGTGGGTAAGTGGGTGTCGGGTCACCACATTTCAAGGGCTGGCAAACCTTTTGGTGAGAGAACAAGCCCTTAGCACTTTGCCTAAGGACATGAGACTCAGGTTGACAGACAGGTAATGCAACTCTGCAGATGAGCTGGAGAAAAAAGGGGATCTCTACTTTGCAAGCAGGGCATTAATGCACAGGAAAGGGATACCCAGTACTGCACATAAGGGCACTCATGGTGGGCAGCCTAAACTGCCACAACAGAGTCCGCCAGTAACAGAGGAAGCCACTAGTTCAGGTACATGGCCAGGATCAAGGGTTAAATGTTTTAAATGTAACCAGTGAGGCCATGTAGCATATTGATGTCCATAGAGGCAAGGTGAGGAAATAAAAGGTTGAGGAACCAGCGAGTGTGAATAAAATAATGCCAGCGGTAAGTTGGCTGGAGAAAACAGCGGTACCAAACTACCACCAGAGTTTGTATTCTATCTTAGTAGATAGAAAACAGGCCACTGACAAGACAGACACAGGCTCTGATATGACCATTGTGAAGAGTGCAGTCGTTCAAGAGCAGTACTTGCTTGGGCAGTCCATTCCAGTCACAGCTTTAGGAGGGATCCCATTCCAAATGTCTTTGGCCAGGGTTCACCTTGACTGGAAGGGTGGAAAAGGAATCAAGCAAGTAGATGTGTTGAGGATATCCCTGCAGATGTCTTAATAGGGAATAATTTTGACAATGCAGTACCTTGTATGCATGCAGTGACATGCAGTCAGGCTTGGAGACAGGCATGTGGGTCTGGTAGCCTGGAGGAGACCCAGACAGACAGCATCCCTGAAGCCAGGACTGGTGATGTGGCTTATTCAGGGAGGGAGATACCCAGTAGCAGTGAGTCTGAAGATGAGCCACCACTGTTGGCAGGTAATGATGTTCCCTTGGACAGGGTGACTGCAAGGGCAGAGGTGAGTGGTAGTACCTAGGCTGACAGTGAGGCACCGCAATCAGAAGATACCAGACTTCCTGTGGAAGGGGAGGCTGAAAAAGTCACAAAGTCAGAGTTGAGGCAGGCTCAGCTGTCAGACCCTACATTACAAGCCTTGAGAGAGGTAGCTGGGGAGGCACCTGCTTCTCAAGGAAAAGGGGAGTCTGTATACTGGAACAAAGGGTTACTGTATTGAGAGTGGATGCCTGAAGGAGAGCTAGAAGGTGAGGTAATACAACAGTTGATAGTGCCAACAGCCTACCATGTGGCACTTTTAGCCATAGCCCATGACATTCCTTTTGCAGGTCATATGGGCATAAGGCATACCAACAGACATATTCTGGAGATCTTTTATTGGTCTGGAATTGCCAGGGATGCAACCAGGTACTGCAGGACCTGTGAGCAGTGCCAAAAAGAAGGCAAGGCAGGAGACAAGGTCAAAGCTCCTTTGATGCTTTTGCCTGTGATTGAGGAGCCATTTCAGAGGGTAGCTATAAGTTCCACAGGTAAGAAGTATATCTTAGTGGTAGTAGATTATGCTGCTAGATAACCTGAGGTGGTGGCTTTGTCCTCCATCGAGGCAGAGAAGGTGGCAAATGCTTTGCTAGAGATTTTCAGCAGGGTAGACTTCCCAAAAGAAATACTGATTGACAGAGGTGCCAATTTCATCTCAGACCTGCTGGCTTGTCTGTGGGAGGTGCTGTCAGGTTGAACCACCTACAAAAACACCCCCTACCATCCCCACCTAATGGTCTTGTGGCGTGGTTAATCTCTACACAAAAGTCCATGCTACGGGCATTTGTAGACCAGTTTAAGAGACAGTGGGACAACTATTTGCTCCTTCTGTTGTTTGCTTACAGAGAGGTACCCCAAGAATCCACAGGTTTTTTTACCCTTTGATTACTGTATGGGCATAGGGAGAGGGGAACCTTTAGGTTTGATTAGTGATAAACAAAAGGGTGAATTTGAATCCCACAAGGATTCTGTTGTAACATATGTCGTAAACCTCAGGACAAGGCTTAGGGAGCTCATGGACTTGCCCCATAAGAACCTGGCAGGAGTCAAACAGCAGAAAAAGGTCTGGTATGACAGGAATGCTCGAGCCAGAGAGTATGCTGTGGAACACCAGGTGATGATGCTCATTCCCATCAGACACAATAAGCTGCAGGCAGCTTGGGAGGGACCCTTCAAAGTGGTAAGGAAGGTCAGTGATGTTAACTACATAGTAAGAATTGCTAGGCAGGAAGCAGGAGTACAAATTGTACCACGTTAACATGAAGAAGCCTTACCATGACAGGGAGGCCCTTGTGCTGCATACTTGCAGTGGATGGCCGGAGGAATCCGAGGGGGATCTGGTGACTGATCTCCTCAGTGAGGCTCGGATTGACACCTCAGTGGAAGGGGTAGCAATGTCCCAGTGGCTCTCCCCTACCCAGGTTCTAGAAATCTGAGTAGTACTACAGGGGTTTGGGGACATGTTCACATGGAAACCAGGGTGCACCCACCTGGTGCAGCACCATGTGGATACAGGGCCCCAAAGACCTATCAAGCAGGCCTGTTACAGGAAGCCAGAGTGAGTTAGACAGATTCTGAGGGAGGAGATACAGGAGATGTTGTAACTGGGAGTAATCCAGAAGTCCAGCAGTCCCTGGGCCTCCACAGTGGTGCTGGTACCAAAGAAGGATGGCAGCACCAGGTACTGTGTGGACTACAGAAGACTAAATAGTCACAAAGAGTCAGATGCCTATCCCATGCCTAGGACAGATGAAGCCTTAGAGAAGCTGGGTGGGGCTAAGTATCTGACCACTACTGAGCTGACCAAGGGCTACTGGCAGGTGCCCTTGACTCCCAACACTAGGGGGGGTCAGCCTTTGTGACTCCTTTCGGCTTGTATGACTTCACAAAGATGCCTTTTGGGATGAAAAATGCCCCAGTGACTTTCCAGAGGCTGCTAAATTGTATCCCTGCAGCAGCAGGAAATTATGCCCTTGCTTACCTGAATGATATTGCAATCTACAGCCATTCCTGGCAAGAGCACCCTTAGAATGTCAGGGAGGTTCTGGGCAGACTGCAAAGAACAGGGTTGACCATTAAGCCCAGTAAGTGTCAGGTGAGTATGGCAGAGGTTTCCTACCTGGGACGTAGAGTGGGGGTGGTAAGATCAGGCCAGAACCTGCCAAAGTGGAAACCATTCAGGCATGGCCTACCCCTGCTACCAAAATGTAGGTGAGGGCATTCTTGGAAACAGCAGGGTACTATAGAAAGTTTGTTCCCAGCTATAGTACAATAGCAGTTTCCCTCACACACCTGACAAGGAAAAACAGGCCAGATAAGGTAGTGTGGACCCCAGCATGTGAGCAGAAATTCCAAAAGCTTAAAGGAGATTTGGGAGGACCCCCTGTATTAGCCAGTCCAGATTGCAGCAAAAAAATTGTTTTGCAGGTGGATGCTTCAAACCATTGGTTGGGGGCTGTACTTAGGCAGGTTTCCTCTGAAGGAGAATAACACCTAGTGGTATATCTCAGCCATAGACTCCAACCCAGGGAGGAATGTTATACAGCTGTAGAAAAGGAATGTCTAGCCATATTATGGCACTGCATAAACTTCAGCCTTATCTGTTTGGAAGGAAATTCGCTGCAGTTACAGACCACAATTCCTTAACATGACTACATAGAGCCAGACAGCAAAATGTCAAATTATTAAGGTGGAGCTTAGGAATGCAGGCATATGTCATGATAGTACAACACCATAGTGGGGACCTGGGGAGAGACAGATAGAGACACCCAGACTCTGGGTTGAGCATGTGCCCTGTGTGCTCTTAAAAAAAATTGTGCTTGATACAGAGTGGTCTGCATCTGGAAATACTGAGTGTATCCATTCGTATTCCAAGTGCATGTCCCTCTCCAGTGTCAGTAGTGAGGATTCAGGCTCCATGATTACTGGCCCAGCATGGGGACATCACAAGGGGATATAAAAATGAATTTTTGGATAATATTAAAACAGAGGTTATGAAAAACGAACATTCTGCTAGGCCATACTTTAAAGCATTTAATTATGAAAACTATCCTGGATAAAAAGCGAGGTAGAACACTGCTATAACTTTTTTAGAAACTTTATTATTAAAATACAGGATGAGCGCTTTCGGGATAACCCTTCATCAGATGTTATTCAAACATTGATACAAGCATTTTATAAGAAATTGCAACCAATAGCACTCAATAGAAAACGCGCCTATTTTGTAAAATAGGTTTTATGGGTATCACTTCATTTAATCCTGGCTTCCTATTGGCCATCAGATCAACAATCCATTTAGTTTCCACTAATTCAGTCTGAAGCTTTATGTCACCCCCCCTACTGTTGAGTCTAACATTAACAATGGCCCGAAATTTAAAAGTATGTGTTGGGAATTCATTAACATGTCTGCATAAAGCATTCCTTTCATCACCATTTCTGATGCTTGACAGGTGCTGGAGAATCCTAACCTTAAACATATTATTTGTCTCCCCAACATAAAAACATGGGCATTGGCAACATTCAGCCAAATTAACAATATCTGTAGTACGGCAAGTGGCTTTCCCTTTAAAAAAGAACATTTTGTTTGTAACAGGGTGTTTAAAATGTAAATCTTTATTAATGTAGGCACAGGCTTTACAGAGTCCACATGTAGTGGTCCCTGTAGAAATTAAAACCTGGTGTTGAACATTGCAGTTTGAAGGTTCCTTGCAGAGTAAATCCTTTAAGTTCTTATTCCTTCTATACTTGAAGCTAGGATTAGACCCCACAATATCCTTCAGACTATTGTCACTGGTTAGAATGCTCCAGTTCTTTTGTACTATATTACAAATATCCTTAATGTTACTACTATAATTAAACATCAATTGCAGCCCCATATGTCAATTGTCTTTTTTAATTTGATTCTCTTCACTTCTAGTTCGTTGTATCCAGGGTTTATATACATTTTAGACCTTAGCTTTTTACTTTTATCAATAACTTTGTTCACCATAGCAGGTTTATATCCTCTATTTTGAAAACATTCTCTGAGCTCATCTACCTCTGCTTCAAAAGCAGAATCTAATAAGCATAACCTAGAGGCCCTACTAACTTGCCCTTGTACTATATTAGGGTAAGTATGCCTGGGGTGCATACTATCATATGTTAAAAGAGTATTCTTCCAGCACTCTTTCCTGAATAACTTAGAAATTAAAACCTGATCCATCTTGTTCTATACATACATCTAAAAAATCAATGGAATCATAAGAACATTTGATCGTGAACCTAAAAAATGTCGTAGTCGAGTGTAGATATTCCATGTGCCCATAGCTACCCCCTGCGCCTGTCTGTAAAGGGAACCAGCCCCCATAAAGACATCTCTCAGTGACCCACCCCTACGACCCATTGTTTCGGGGAGGGGTTGGGTCACTGAGAATATTTCAATTTGGGTGGAATATACACTAAAACCATATCTTGACCTAATGGATAACATCCTTAAAGACACGGGACATTTTTTAAAGCTATTGGGTGAAATGAATAATACTGCACATCCAGAAAAATTGTTGATGGTTACCATGGATGTTCAAAACTTATTTACGGTTATTAACAACCATTATGGTATTACTAATATAGGTGAGCTTTTAGAAAATTTAGGAGTAAGTAGAGAGAAAATTTCACTGATTAAGACTATGTTGACTTTAGTCCTAGAAAATAATGTCTTTATGGGGGCTGGTTCCCTTTACAGACAGGCGCAGGGGGTAGCTATGGGCACCCCCTGCGCAAATACCTTCGCTAATTTGGTACTCTCCCAATGGGAGAAAACTTATGTTTTGAATAATGATTTTTGGAAAGACCATATTAAATTATATCTACGTTTTGTAGATGATGTTTTTCTTTTATGGTATGGGACGGAGCAAATGTTACGAGAATTTGTGGAATATCTACACTCACTTACATTTTTAGGTTCATGATCAAATGTTCTTATGATTCCATTGATTTTTTAGATGTATGTATAGAACAAGATGGATCAGGTTTTAATTCTAAGTTATTCAGGAAAGAGTGCTGGAAGAATACTCTTTTAACATATGATAGTATGCACCCCAGGCATACTTACCCTAATATAGTACAAGGGCAAGTTAGTAGGGCCTCTAGGTTATGCTTATTAGATTCTGCTTTTGAAGCAGAGGTAGATGAGCTCAGAGAATGTTTTCTAAATAGAGGATATAAACCTGCTATGGTGAACAAAGTTATTGATAAAAGTAAAAAGCTGAGGTCTAATGTGTATAAACCCTGGATACAACGAACTAGAAGTGAAGAGAATCAAATTAAAAAAGACAATTGACATATGGGGCTGCAACTGACGTTTAATTATAGTAGTAACATTAAGGATATTTGTAATATAGTACAAAAGAACTGGAACATTCTAACCAGTGACAATAGTCTGAAGGATATTGTGGGGTCTAATCCTAGCTTCAAGTATAGAAGGAATAAGAACTTAAAGGATTTACTCTGCAAGGAACCTTCAAACTGCAATGTTCAACACCAGGTTTTAATTTCTACAGGGACCACTACATGTGGACTCTGTAAAGCCTGTGCCTACATTAATAAAGATTTACATTTTAGACACCCTGTTACAAACAAAATGTTCTTTTTTAAAGGGAAAGCCACTTGCCGTACTACAGATATTGTTTATTTGGCTGAATGTTGCCAATGCCCATGTTTTTATGTTGGGAAGACAAATAATATGTTTAAGGTTAGGATTCTCCAGCATCTGTCAAGCATCAGAAATGGTGATGAAAGGAATGCTTTATGCAGACATGTTAATGAATTCCCAACACATACTTTTAAATTTCGGGCCATTGTTAATGTTAGACTCAACAGTAGGGGGGGGTGACATAAAGCTTCAGACTGAATTAGTGGAAACTAAATGGATTGTTGATCTGATGGCCAATAGGAAGCCAGGATTAAATGAAGTGATACCCATAAAACCTATTTTACAAAATAGGCGCGTTTTCTATTGAGTGCTATTGGTTGCAATTTCTTATAAAATGTTTGTATCAATGTTTGAATAACATCTGATGAAGGGTTATCCCGAAAGCGCTCATCCTGTATTTTAATAATAAAGTTTCTAAAAAAGTTATAGCAGTGTTCTACCTCGCTTTTTATCCAGGATTGTTCTTCTGTTTGCTTGGTTGGACTTTGGCACTATACTGTATTGGATTTGCAATTATGAAAACTAATACTGCTAGAGTAAATAGGGTGGAACCTTTACGTTATATTACAATATATAATAGGCGAATAAATCACGTGAAGAAGGTACTTACTAAAAATTGGCGCATTTTGGAAATTATGCATAAAATTAAGAAGATTATTGGTGAAAAATAAGAAGTTATGTACCTACCATAACGTTCCATGTTAGTTGTCTTCTCTCGCCTTCTTTCTTGCTTGATGGGTTCGGAGCCGATCCCTCGGCTCCGACTCGGCACTTGCTAAGCTCGAGAGTTTCTTCTACCAGCTCGAGGCAGCCCCATATCCCATGATGCAAGGCGGTAAGTACCCAGATCTCGTTTGTTAACAAAGGGCAATAGCACCAAGCATAGAATACTTCCCAAAGGAAGAAGAAACTTACAGATGTAAAAAGGACCAGGTCTGACTGGTCTTTAGCATAATAGTTTCTTATACAAGGTCTGTCCAGGCCAGGAGGAAGGAGGGAGGGTCAAGAAAGAAGGCGAGAGAAGACAACTAACATGGAGCGTTATGGTAGGTACATAACTTCTTAATGTTAAGTTGTCAATCTCGCCTTCATTCTTGCTTGATGGGACCGTCCCTAGCACCTCTATCCTGGGTGGCTCAATGGAACAAACTCTTGAGGACTGTAGAGCCAAAACTGGCTCTGTCCCTGGAGGCCAAGTCCAATTTGTAATGGGAAACAAAAGTGTGAGGAGTGGCCCAAGTGGCCGCTGCACAAATAGTGTCCAAAGGAAGTCTAGCTTGAAAAGCTGTAGAAGTAGCTAAGCTCCTAGTTGAATGTGCTTTGGGTTTTGAGCACAGCTGTTTTCCCCTGAGTATAAATTTCAGAGATGACCGAAGAAAGCCATCTGGACAAGGTCACTTTAGAAACAGGAAGGCCTTTTTATTATCCGCATAGGAAACAAAAAGTTGATCAGATTTTCTAAATTTCTTTGTTCTGTCCAAATAATATCTAAGTTGACGGTGGACATCAAGATAATGTAGCTTTTGTTCCGCCCTATCTGAATAGTTAGGGAAAACACAGGAGATCAATGGATTGATTCAAATTGTTCTTTGAAGCGACCTTAGGCAAAAGGTTGGGTTAGTTCTCAAAGATACTCTGTCTTTGTGAAAAACCAAATAGGGGTCGAACCGAAGAGCATGAAGTTCAGACACCCTCCTGGCAGATGTAATAGCCACTAAGAATAAAGTTTTCCAAGAAAGATGTTTCAGGGAACAAGAAACAGCTGGCTCGAAGGGGGGAAGAATCAAGGATGTCAGCACTAGATTTAGATCCCACTGAGGAGGAGGATTCCTGATAGGAGGCTTTAGTAGGAAAATTCCTTTCAAGAAGGCCCTGCAGAGCCTATGGGACATAATATTATGATCTGCGACCCCGACATGAAAGTTGGAGATAGCAGCCAATTGAACTCTAACTGTGGAAGAAGAGGAGCCTGCATGAAAAATCTCTGCTAAGAAGTCCAGAACTGCCTGAACAGGGGCAGTAAAAGGATCAATATTTTGGGCCTTAGCCCAATAAGAGAAACGTTTCCATTTGCTTGTGTAAATCCTCCTGGTAGAGGATTTTAGTGAAACTACTATGATGTCTCTAACTGGGTTAGAGATCAAAGGAAGCCTGGCTAAGGAAGGAAGTGGAGCAACCATGCTGTGAGGTTGAGAGAAGGGATTGACCGGTGCAGCTGACCCGGATTGGTGAATCAGAAGATCTGGCACTGGGTCCAGATGCCACGGCTGCACCAAAGGTGATGATGGAGGAACGGAACCAAACTTGTCGAGGCCAGTAAGGGGCAATGAGAATCAATTTGGCTCTCAAACGGTAGCTTTCTGGATCACCTGAGGGATCAGAGGAAATGGAGGGAAGGCATAAAGAAGTCCCTGGGGCCAATCCTGGGTCAGAGCGTCTCTGGGGGGATGGCCTGATAGAGGAATGAGGCTGAAGAAGTCTGGACATTTGCTGTTTTGGGGAGTAGCAAAAAGGTCGCAACATGGACCCCATTCCAGAAAAATCTCTTCCGCTATAGACTGCTTGAGAGACCACTCGTGAGGCATGAGGATAGCTCTGCTCAATCTGTCCGCTATAATGTTGGTTTTCCCAGGGATATGCGTTGCTACCAGAAACCGATGAGAGGAGATCGCCCATTGCCAAAGTCTGAGCGCTTCTCGACACAAGGGGTAGGACTTGGTTCCGCCCTGTTTGTTGATATACCAAACTACAGACATGTTGTCTGTTTGGACTGCAATTGTCCCTACGGGAAGAAAGTCGTTGAGGGCTTGCAACGTTAAAAGCACTGCTCTCATCTCCAGGACATTTATGTGCAGATGGTACTCGAGCGGTTGCCACGTCCCATGAACCATCCTGCCCTGATAATGACCCCCACCCGATCAGGGAGGCATCCGTGGTGACAGTGGCTATCGGGACGGGGGTACAAAGCACCTGCCTTGGTGAACCTGAGACGATGTGATCCACCAAGCAAGATGCTGTTTGCATGTCTGTGTCACCAGAATCTGGTGACGCATTGGGAGTTGCTGGTATGACCACTGTGTGAACAGCATCCACTGAAGGAGGCGCATGTAGAATCGAGCCAGGGAAGAAGAGTAATGGCGCAGCCATGAGACCTAATACCTTTAGAACCATTCTGGCCTGTACTTTCTTGCTGGCCAGAATGATCCTGACATGAGTCTGAATGTCTGAAACTCTTTGTTCTGTAAGGGTAGCTGACATCCGAACAGTGTTTAAGTCTGCGCCTATGAAGGTAATAGACTGGCAGGGCGATAAGGATGACTTTTCGAAGTTGATTGAGATGCCTAAATGAGAACAAAGGTCTATTGTGTAATCCCTGGCTTGTATAAGCTGATGCCTGGTGGTGGCTGACAGGAGCCAGTCGTCGAGATACGGAAACACCTGGAATCCTTGACGTCTCAGGTGAGCCGTGACCACTGCCATGCATTTGGTGAACACTCTGGGGGCTATAGTGAGACCAAAGGGCAGGGCTCTGAACTGGAAGTGACTGGACCCCAGCCGAAAGCGGAGAAATCTCCTGGGCGTCTGTGAATTTTGATGTGATAGTACGCATCCTGAAGATCTATTGAGCACATCCAGTTGTCCTTCTGTAAGAAGGGCAGAATTGACTGAAGAGTGACCATTCGAATCTTGTCTTCCTGACAGACTTGTTGAGTCTGCTGAGATCCAATATTGGTCTCAGTCTCCCGTCTTTTGGGGACCAAAAGAACCTTGAGTAGATTCCGGGCTCTGAATGGTCTATTGTAACTGGCTGAATGGCTCTTTTTGCAGTAGTTTTGATTTCTAACTCTGCAATCTCCCTTAGACCGGTGGTACATCTGGAAGGGAACTTGAGGGAAGGGACTTTCCTCGAAAGGAATTATGTAACCCTTGGATATGATCGACTGTACCCATCTGTCTTGAGTGAGGGAGTGCCAGGCTTCTGGGTACAGTGATAATCTTCCCGACTGCCTCCAAGGAGGGACAGCCGGGCAACACCTCAGAGCTGCTGAAAGTACTTATCAGAGAGAGGCTCCCTTATTCCCTGGTTCTTCGGACCCTCTGCCTCTAGGCGGCGTCTGTTGTTGTTACCCCTCTGCCTCTAGGGGTAAACTGACCACGTGAATCGGGCGTGACTCCTTGGGATTTACGGAACCACATCTTCCCACCCTTCTGTCCTTTGGGATAAGGCCTAGAAGGGGTGGAAAACGGACTCCAACAGCAGAAAGAGTCTTGCCGTCCTGCTCACACCTGGTCAAGGTTTCCTTCACCTGAGGGCCAAACAAAGCTGACCCATCAAAGGGAGAATTTGTGAAGGACGCCTTAAAGGGATCCGCAAAATCACATAGCCGCATCCAGGCTTGGCGTCTAAGAGCCACACCTGTGCCTGCGGCTCCACCGCTCCATCCGCAGCATAAGATATTAGCCGCATGGAGGAGTTAGCAATGGAATTGAGGGTTCCTAGCTGCAAAGCAATCTTTTCTTGAGCCCCTGCAGCTGTAGGATCCTGAACTACTTCTCCCAGCTCCTTCAGGATATCTCTCTGGAGTCTGGTGAAGTGACAAAGATAATTCAGCGAACGATAGCAAAGGTCGCTGAGGAAAACATCCGCTTGCCGTACCTATCCATGGTCCCAGAGTCCTTATTAGGAGGATGGACGGGCACGGAAGGATCTGCAAGTTCCTTTTTGGTGGCGCAGCCACCACCATGGCATCAGCGGGGACACCCTTGGTAAGGAATTGTTTGTCACTCGGGCAGTGATAAATTTTGAAGGCCTCCTAGGGACTGGCTCTACAGAGTCAGGAGCTGCCCACGCCTTCGTGCAATAACCTGCATAAGGGGGTCGAAGGCGGAGACACCCAGGAGGTGGAGGGCCGAGATCCAAACGCCTCTAGGTATACTGACTCATCCTCAGAGGGATTGTTGGTGGGCCAGTTTCCCCTCTGTTTCAGAAGTTCTAGGATGTCTGAGAAGGAGACATCCTCAGAGGGGATCTAGGGGATCCCTCTGACTCATCAAAGTCAGTATCAGTGACAGACTCGGGGAGTCTACATGCTTCCTCTTACAAGTCCTCTTCCTAGGAGGATCTCCCGAAACATCAGGAGAATCCTCGGAAGAGGGGAAATTCCCAATGGGGAAACCTGAGGCGGAGGATCTCTGGGTCCTGTAGCAAGAGAAGTGGCAGAGATGTCAGCAGGTACTATAGAGGGAGGAGCTACGGGAACAGACTGCTGACTGATACCAGTGGCCAGTACACTCTTCATCACCCCGAATGCTCCCCTCCCAGACAGTTCCGAGAGAACCCGCTCCGAAGAGCTAGGAACTCCAGGGACCACCGCAAGGGAAGTCTCCGAGGCAGATGTAGGAGCCGAGCTAACCAAGGCCGAGGCTCCAAGGGGGAGGCGGGTTCGGAAAGGGTCGATGCCACTCACCCCCTCGGAGGAGACCATGGAAGCCCGACCACCAAATCCCTCTAAGGAAGAGGAGATAAGAGTAGAGGCTGAAGGAACAGAAGGGGGTATCTGTCCTCCAGCCGTAGCAGTAACCATTCCCGAAGACTCCAACTCCAAGCTCTGGGGTAGAGTTGAAGGAGGAACTGTAACTGGGTGTGGACCAACAGTCGTCTGTTGAGACGGACTGTGTAACATTTGGGCCAGTACCTGTGACTTGAGTAATCTACTGACCACTCTCTCTAGGTCATGATCTGACAACCTGGATGACCTTGAAGATCGGCTCCGATGGCTCCGTTCCGATAGAAGAGGCGGCCGAGCCGACAGTATCGGCACAAAGGAAGGAGCCCTCGCCCTCTTCCGGGAATGACCCAGCGGAGCCGATACTATAGATCCTGTCGGAGTCGACTTCGGAGCCGACAGGAAGCCTCGATATCGGCTCCAGCCGGAGCCGATACAGCCACAAGTAACGGTGTCGGAGCCGATCGGAGCCGACACCGATGCCTGTGCCACATGGGTGTCGGAACCGATCGGGCCGACATCGAAGTGGTCAAAATAGGTTCGGCACCGATAGCGAGCGCTTTGTCAAGCCAGAATCGGCTCCAGCGGGCCGATCTCGACTCAGTACAGTCGGAGCCGAGGCTGCAGGCTTAGGAACAGAAGCCTGGGCCTTGGAAACTTTGCTGGTTTGGTGGAGCCGACTTAGCCAGAGAGCCCTCCGGCTTAAGAAGGCCCCTAAGAACCAGTTTATTATGTCTCTCCTGCAGGACTCTCTGGCTGAAGGAGTGACAAATAGCACAGGAGTCCTGCAGGTGAAGAGGGCCCAGACAATACAGGCAAGAAGTGTGACCGTCTGTCAGAGACATCTTCTGACAGCACGAGTCACACTTCTTAAAACCTGAGACCCTCTCCTTTGACATGGTGCCGAAAAAACACACACACACACACACCAGTCAAAAATAACTTAAATAAAATACCAAAAGGTATTCTATAAAACCAATACACACACCCTAACAGGGGGGGGGATGGGATAGGGTTTTAAGATACACTAACAAAAAATAAAGGAGACAGGGAATTTCTGTCAGAAAGGTATAATATAAATTTAAAACTATCAATACAAGGTTTTTTGACTAAAAGGGGCTTAAAACTCACAAAAGTGAACAACTTACCAGGAGCTGGTAAAAAGAAGACCTCCTAAGCGAGCGGCAAACGAGATCTGGGTACTTACCGCCTTGCATCATGGGATATGGGGCTGCCTCGAGCTGGTAGAAGAAACTCTCGAGCTTAGCAAGTGCCGAGTCGGAGCCGAGGGATCGGCTCCGAACCCATCAAGCAAGAATGAAGGCGAGATTGACAACTTAACATCCATTCTTCACTTATAAGAATTGCTCAAACTTAAAAAAGATGCTATGTTATAAAAACATGCCAATTAATGCTAAGAATTGCCACTCCATTAGGATAGGGATGTTTCCTTGTTTCAACTGCGTAAGTTGTGTGTGTGTGTATATATATATATATATATATATATATATATATATATATATATATATATATATATATTGAATGATAATTCCTCTATTCATCCAGTAACTAAAAGGAAATATTAAACAGACAAACAACCAGCTGGCAAATGTAAACTGTTCCACAAAACAAGTAAAGGTAGCAGCAAAGAAAAATATGGTAGCAGTTGTACGAAGTATAGCTCCAGACCACATAAAATAAACCAAGAACTTTAATATTCAGTAAGCGCTTTCACCACTGTCCGTGGCTTCTTCAGACCATATACTCCCAGAAAATACGTTCCCAGTTACCTCTTTCTTCCCCATTACACCTCCAACATTTGCTGTCTACCTGAGAAAAATTTTACTGGCGTCTACTTGGGGTATAAAAATATCTGTGTAAACATTTTCAAGCAAAAGTTCTAAATCTTAATAAATTTTGTTGCATACCTGGGAGACAAACACATATCCCCTGTTGTTTCTTTGTGAATTGTTTATCCGGTCTGTCTTCTCAATCCTTTCTAACCTCCTTTGAATCCATGCTAACTCTTTAGCTTATTTCAGCAAAGCAGAGAGAATGACAAATCGGGCAAGGAGGACTGAAAAAGAGCAGATCTGATTCTCCTTCACAAGAGTAGAACGAAGACATAAGCTGAAAACTGTCAATCTGACCTCATTTGCAAGTAAAATCACAGAACTGTTGTTGACAGAAATTTTGGTATACCAAGAAACCAGGAACAAACAAGACCAAAGCTGTGTAACTTTATATGAAGAAAGTCATGCCAGAGATAGCAAAGACTTATTTGGGTAAGTCAGTTAGTAAACCAGATTTTTGCCTGCAGATGAGGCCTACTCAGATTTCACCAAGACATGAACCATGGATATTGCGATTTTGGAGCAATTCATATATAAATAGCATGAATAAGACACTGACTAGACAAAGCCTAAAGAGAACCATGATAAACGGAGTTTATGAAGAAGAAAGAGTGGTTGCAAGCAGGTTACAAAAGGATTTAGTACTATAGTAACTTTTTTTCAATGTCTAGCTATATGACAGTTCAAAGTATGAATGAAAGACATGCTGTTTTCCAGATGGCACAAGGATATGCAAACAGAATGATTACTGACATGGCGATATTACAGGAATTGTACACAACATGGAAGCTTGCATGTAATGCAAAAATGCAGAATATTATGTGTGGTAAGGAAGAGTGCACAACTGTAAAGGAAGCAATGGTAAAAAAGAGGGGGTGTGGAGGGGTCTTGTGAGCACTTTCATAATAAAATCAAAAGGCAAGTATGCATAGGAATAATAATCATCAGTAAAAAAAAAACAAAGTCAGTATCACTTTATATAAACATCTGGTGACAGCCCTTACAGTGTATTGTTGGCAGGACTAGAGACATCAGGTTTGTAGGTAAAAGGCTGGATTACAGGTAGTACAAAGAAGGGCAAAAAAAACCAGTACATGACCTTTACCAGAAAACAAACACTTAAGCGCTTAATGGAAATATACGGTTCAAGAAGGTATTTTCTTAAAAAGAGAAATGAGAAAAAGTACATGTGAATATACACGGTAGAAGGCTCTTACCACTCCCTCATTCTAGCTCTAGTCTTAGTGTGTGCAGCAGTAACAAGGTGCTGACATTCAAAGTAACCCAATTCTAGTAGTCAGTCTGAACAATATCTTGATAAATCTGATTTTCCAGTAGGAGTCTTGAGTGCTCACCAGGACATGCTGCTCCACTGCAGTATGACACATCACAAAGGAAATGCCCTTGTAATTGTACTATCCCCCCACATGGGATTGCTTCCTTCCTTCCTTGCAAAGGCACCAGAAACAAGACTCTCTGCCCTCTCCCCAACTTCTTCAGTTACCATACTATTTCTTGATAAGTCTGATTTCACAAGGAGACTTCATATTTTGAAGACATGAGCGTGCTGAGTTTTTAAGCATGTGTTAATGTCTTCAGTTTGCAGAAAATCCCAAAGTGGGCTCTTCACACCTCCAGCAATACTACCAACATCAGGGACTGGAACTGGGGAAACAGATGAAAGAGGAAGCTCATATCAAGGCTGCGGACTGACAACTACCAATTCAGAGAATGGGTACAATCCAAAGCTAAAGGACAGTGTTTCAAGGATGAATGATGGCTCTGCGGCCACTAACAGAGAACTGACAAAAGCAGGATCCACATTTAAAGGCAGATGAGAGGAAGTGGGGAAACTGCTACGGTCATAATCCACAGAAAATACACGGTGAGCCTGAATAAATCTCTGTGAGATAATATTAAAGGCCAGGTCACTTGGATTCTGGTCTCCATCTGACTACAGGGAACTGAGCCTCTGGATATTTTCATAATCACCATTAAAAAAGTAATGCAGTGCAAGAGAAGCAGGAAAGGATTTTTCTACCCGAAAGTGACCACAGCTGACTGCGTCTAAAATAAATCCCAGTTATCACACCATCAGGTAATCCAGGGTACACAACACAGTCTAGGTGGGGAAAAACATAATGCACCAAGATTTGAGGAATACCCCATGTTAAATCCCCCCCATTTCATGCTGAACAAGAAGTGACAACAGAAAAATCTCCTCTTCCAGGTAAAATGCTCTTTATTCTCCTTTTGGCAAGCAAACACACAGCTTGCCAGCAGGACCAGCTTGTCTGCTTGGTAAAAATGTGCTGTAGGTAGTCCCAGCAATTATCAACAATGGAATTTTTTTTACAAAGTTCAACATCGAATGTTCCAGATAGTGTCTATTAAGATTGGAGCAATCCTTAAGAACCACAGACCTTGAAGCTTAAGGGAGAAAGTTTGCTCATTTATTTACTTATTTTATTTAATTTATTTATCTGGAGTGACACGCTAATCCAAATGGCCATTTTCAGGTTTAGCCTGGTGATACATGCACATAGAAAAAAGAAAAATATCAGAAACATGGTTAACAAAAGTTGGGTGGCACGATGCCAAGGCACTTCTATGGGCTAGTCTTGTAAAGGCTCCAGGGCCATTAGCCTAGTACACACCTATGAACAGCTGGCAACAAACACACAAAGCATTAATTACTATTTTAAATTGCAATACAGTTGGTGTTTAACAACAGAAGAGGCTACACCACAACAGCTTTGAACTGAAACTCTGTTTTATTCCACTGCAGTTAAAAAGTAAGCGCTTTCACGTTGCTAGAACGCTTCTTCAGACTTCAATAACAAATTATGTTTACTCTTGATGTTGTCTCCCTATTCACTTGTATTCCCCACTATGAAGGGGTAGAAGCCATTCGGAACTTTTTATGCACCAGTTGTTCCAATTTTACCAATGATATGGTTTCCCTCATATGTAGGTTGTTAGAAGTCACCTTAGAGAATAATTTTTTTCTTTTTGAGAAAACATATTACAGAGCAAAAAGGGGTTGCTATGGGCTCCTCAGCAGCCCCAGCATATGCTAATCTGGTCAGCATGTCATGGTGTGGAGAAACAATTTCTTCCCATCCTGGCTAGCAACCATCTAATATTTCTTTTTTTTGTCAAGCTTCATGGACTTAACCTATTTTTGTTATGGATGGGGACATTTCCAAACTGTTAGTGAGTTTCTGACTGACACTAACCTCCTTTCGGATTATTTAAAATTTACTATTGAACGAAAAGGGTTGGATGTCAATTTCGGACGCTTTCCCTCAAATGGGATTTTGATGAGAATAGACTGCAAGTAGTCGTGATTTACCGGAAGAAGACATTTAACAACGGGCACTTGCACTACAGGAGTGGGTCACCCTAAATATGTTATAAATAATATTCCAAGAGGGTAGTTTATTCGAGCAAGCACGCATGACTTCTAAAGATGCGGACTTGGCTCAGAATTTGCCTTTATTACCTCTTTATTTATCAACAGAGGTTATGATGAATCCAACTCTTATCCACACTAGTGCTTACATTTGGTCCAAAAGGGATGACAAATATTTTCCAACACCACTAAATTTAAAATCTGATGATGTACATTCTTTAATTAAGAATGACACTGATAGAAATGAATGTCAATTTAATTTGTTCCTTGAGATGCTGAGCTCCGACTGTCTAAACATTCAAAATATTATAAACAAAACGGAGAATTATAAAAGAGGAAATTCGGACATTTTCCTCCGTATTTGGGAGAAAAAACCCTGTATTTGTTCAAAGATTTTAATTTAAAACGGATTTTGGAAAATCAGCAGGGGAAAGATTTCCTAATTTTGTGTCCCCACAAGAGTAGGTATGTACCAGTTGCAATCAATGCAACATGTGCAGATTTATTTCCCTTGGTCCCTATATTTCTGTTAGTTACTTTTAACAAGGATCCTAGGAAGTGTCCCTGGGTATGATGCAACTTGCTGCAATTACAGTGGGGTCATCTACATTGCTTTATGTTTCCTCTTGTGCGGCGTTTTACATAAGGGATGACCACCAGGAGTTAAAGAGACCGTATTATGACATTTATATTCCATAAAACTAAAGATGAAAAGAACGCTCTTTTTTAAGCATTCATTGGTGTGTTTGTCCTTTAGTAAATTTTATATCTCTGTACTGCGAAGTGGGTCATAAAGACAGGGAAGGCTGAAAATTTTAAAAACTACAACCACTCTTACAAAGGGAAACCTATTGGCAGATTAAACTAAAATCTGACACTGCCCCTGGTCTCTTAATGGAAGCTAATAATGCCCGTTTTCAAGTGTTTTTTAAAACAACGCAAATTAAATAAGTTAGCAGAAATAAAAGTTGGGGTTTAATTCATTCTCTATTTTGTTTCAGGCAATAATAAACAACAAAACAAAAGTTAACACTTGATATTTTGTTTTTTTAAAAGAAAGTTTTTTTAAAAAAGAAATTTTGAAAGGATTTTTTAACATTTAAATATTTAATTGTTTAATTAATCACCTGACTGTGGTACCCATAGTATTTAAGAAGAGCTTAGTGTATTAAATGAATTTATTCTGAGGAAGCTTTTTACTGCGGATAATAAATCTAGTATCGCCTATTTCTGGTGCAGTGTTGTTTATGCCTTTCTGTGGACTGTGTGGATTTTTGGTTTCGGACTAATTTTGATTTTATTTGAGCTTTTGCAAGTGTATTGGCTCAACTGTATCAGGCTCCTTCACTCCCACCCTAGAGATCAAGTCAATGAGCTCATCGGCAGCATGGAGTTACCCAGGCAGACCAGGCCCCAGGCCTCCGCCAGAATACCGGACCTCCATGGGATAAGGATTTTTGGTGGACCAGGATATCATGGATGCCTCCAAAAAGAGACGCTCTTTTTTTTTTGGTGGTAATCTAGGGACCCATCCCCTTCACTGAAATATGTATCTTTATGATGACTCTTGAGGGCGTCGCCTATGTGCCTCCTTCTTGCACTTCCTCTTCCTAGGAACTTCCTTAGTGTAGTGCTCCAGAGAAGTTCTCGGAAGAGACGGAAATAGCCTGCTGGAGTAGCCTGGAGACTTTGGGCTGGCTGTGCCTGTGGTGGGCGATGGGGCCCAGGCATCAGAGTCACAGAGGATCCAGAGGGAAGATCTGAAGGGTAAGATCCTCACCGCCCTGCCAGAGCAGAGAAAACTCTGTTCACTCACACCTTCAGGCAGAACACTGGAGAAGGGAAGTCAATGCAGATGTGGAAGCCATGCTACCTGCTCCATCAGCTCCTCCCTACCCCAAATGCAGTCCACATGAGGCAGAAGTCAAAACCGAGATGTCTAATGCTGGAGCCTCAAAGGATGAGGGTTCTGAAAACTCTGGAGTCGTGACTTCCCTAATGCCTTTGGATCTGACAGGGAAGCTTCAGCTCCAAAGAGTCATCTGGTCCGAAACATTGGAGCCGGTGCACTCAAGAGATAGCACTTTGGAGATGGATACCAATAATCTTTGGACCCAACTCAGTAATGGACCTGGAAGGCATAGATCCAGGGCTCCTAAATGATAGGTCAGATTAGAGAAGGAGCTGACAGTATTGATGGAGTAGAAACACAGGCTTTTCACACTAACCTGGCGGGGATGGAGCCAGAAGCTACCCCATCTATAATTTCAGCTTAAGAGAATTTTTCATCTTTCTGTCCAAATCAGCCTCAGCCAGACTTCTGGAAGAACGATAAAGAAGCTTCATTGATGGAGACCTACACTGCCAGCATGATTTATGGTAAGTGTAAGGGAGGAAGGTACTCTATATGGTACCAGGTTCAAAGATGGAGAACACCTTTATCCTAGAAAGCGCTCTCCCGAGATCTGAAGAGCTGGGCTCTGAGGAAACTTCAAGGTCAATGCCGATGACAGCAGTTTTTGGATCTGGCCTATGCTTTTTCTGTTGCTTGTTCTATGGTTTAAGTTCCGAGTGACAGTGTCAAGGACCCCAAAGGCTTTGAAGACTTGGATGAAGAGCTCATTTGTCTTGGGTTTGGGGGAACTGGAGGCCACAGAAATAGCTTCTATGAAAAGTATCAAGGGAAGCAATCCTTCAGAATTAATTACATTCTTCCTGTCCACCACTGCTCAGATTAAAAAGCTTTGCAGGTAGAACAACAGTCTATTTCTAAGATGGTCTGGGCTCTAAACAGTAAATGCATAAATCAGGAAAGCATCTGATAGAGTCGGCTTAGTGGTCAATGTCTGGCACTTCTTAAAAGCCAGTAGGGCCTTTTTAGATATTTTGAAAACAGAAATAAGAGAGTTTTTTAACTATTAACATAGCAATATGGAAAAAAAAATTACCAACAATGGTAATTCAAACTACACTAAGAAAAGTGTACGAAAGAACAAAAAGGAATACCAACTCATGGTAAAATAGGGCACACCAAGACAGTGTAAAAGGAGAGAATTTATAATTAGAAAACTGTTAAATGTTAAAGTGAGCCAAAAAGGGGAAATAAACTTATCTCTAATTTTAAAAGCTTCGAGACCATGTCCAAACATGAAAACAGCAAGCACAGAAGGACAGAATGGACTGAACAGTGACCATCCAAAACTGTGTATGCCAAACAGATTTGTGCAAGTTGTTGAGATCCAAAATCAGACTACAAGCCCCCTGTATACTTATGGCACTAAAAAGAATCTTGAGTAAGTTCCAGATTCTATCTGGCCTGGTGGGACCTCTTGGATGACTTATTATTAGCATATTTTGTATTTGTAGTGATGCAGCTTTCCTCTTACTGGAAGGAACAATGACAAATTTGTATTCAGATGGCGGTGGAAGGGAAAAATGAATTATATAACCTCTAGAAACAATCCTCTGCACCCAAGTATCTTTTGTGATGTCTAACCAGGCTATCTGGTGCAGGGATAAATTACCCCTGATTGCCTCCAGAGGGGGACAATCAGGCCTCCTTTCAGGAGCGCTGGTAGGGCTTGTCAGAGAAAGAATCTCTGGACCCTTGATTCTGTGGGCCTCCTCTGCTGCCTAGACAGCATCTTCCATTTGAGTTCCCCCTTTGCCTCTGGGGGAACTATTTCCACGCGGATCTTGGAAAGGACCCTGGGACTTTTTGAACCACATTTTTCATCCTCCTCATTGGTTCCTGGAGAAGATCCTTTCAGGGGTTGAAAAACATATTAGCACTGCAGAGAGGGTGTTCCATCTTGCTCATAACTGGAGAGTGTGTCCTTTACCTTGCCATCAAAGGGTGTACTGACGAATGAGGACTTGAAGGGCTCCACAAAATCAAAGAAGCACATCCAGGCATGCCTTCTGATAGAAATCCCTGAACCCACCACCTTTGAGGTACCTTCAGCTACATGAAAGTTAAGCCTTACGGACGAATTAGAAATAGACTGTAGGGTAGCCAACTGTGAGGCCACAGAAGACATAGTCTTGGCAGCTGTGGTCCCAGAAAATTTTTTGATTTTGATAGCTCCTTTATCAAGCCCCTTTGTACTCTCAAAGTGTGCCAGGTAGTTCATTGACCTGAGGACAAAAGTCGCTAAAACATACATATGCTTCCCAAATCTGTCCAATGCCCTATACTTCCTGTTAGGGAGATGGACAGAGGAACTCTGCTAAGCAAGTTCTTTCTTGGTAGCTGTCACCACAACCATAGCATCTATGGGACACTCCCTTGTTCCAAAACTCCATTCCCACAGGGGGTGCCAGAATCTGATCCAGTCTTTTGGGTATTGGCTCAACTGTATCAGGCTCCTTTCACTCCCACTTAGAGATCAAGTCAATGAGCTCATCGGCAGGCGGAGTTACCCAGGCAGACCAGCCCAAAGGCCTCCAAGAATACCGATTCCATGGGATAAGGATTTTTGGTGGACCAGGATATCATAGATGCCTCCAAAAGAGATGTCTTTGGGTGGTGATCTAGGGGACCCATCCCCTTCACTGAAATATGTATATTTTATGATGACTCTTGAGGGGCGTCTATGTGCCTAAGTGCCTCTTGCACTTCCTCTTCCTAGGGACTTCCTTAGTGTAGTGCTCCAGAGAAGTCTCGGAAGAGACGGAAATAGCCTGCTGGGTAGCCTGGTGACTTTGGGCTGGCTGTCCCTGTGGTGTATGAATGGGCTCCAGGCACAGAGTCACAGAGGATCCAGAGGGAAGATCTGAAGGGGTAAGATCTGACCGCCCTGCCAGAGCAGAGAAAACTCTGTTCACCACCTCATAGGCAGAACACTGGAGAGAAGGAAGTCAATGCAGATGTGAAGCTATGCTTCTGCTCCATCAGCTCCCCCTACCCCAAATGCAGTCCACATGAGGCAGAAGTCAAAATCGAGATGTCTAATGCTGAGCCTCAAAGGGGATGAAAAGGCTCTGAAAACTCTGGAGTCGACTCTAATGCCTTGGATCTGACAGGGAAGCTTCAGCTCCAAGAGTCATCTGGCTCCGAAAACATTGGAGCCGGTGCACTCAAGAGATAGCTTTGGAGATGGATACCAATATCTTTGGACCCAACTCAGATGGACCTGGAAGGCGCAGATCCAGGGGCTCCTAAATGATAGGTCAGATTAGAGAAGGAGCTGATATTGATGGAGTAGTAGAAACACAGGCTTCCTAACCCGAAGGGGATGGAGCCAGAAGCACTCCCATCTATATCAGCGCCAAGAGAATTTTCATCTTTCTGTCCAAATCAGCCTCAGCCAGACTTCTGGAAGAACGATAAAGAAGCCATTGATGGAGACCTACACTGCCAGCATGATTTGTAAGGAGAAGGTACTCTATATGGTACCAGGTTCAAAGATGGAGAACACCTTATCCTAGGAAAAGGCTTCGGATCTGAAGAGCTAGGCTCTGAGGAAACTTCTGTCAATGCCGATGACAGCAGTTTTTGGATCTGGCCTATGCTTTTTTCTGTTGCTTGTTCTATGGTTGGTTCCGAGGACAGTGTCAAGGACCCCAAAGGCTTTGAAGACTTGGATGAAGGCTCATTTGTCTTGGGTTTGGGGAACTGAGCCACAGAAATAGCTTCTGAAAAGTATAAGGGAAGTAATCCCTTCAGAATTAATTTATTCTTCCTGTCCACCACTGCTCACAGATTAAAAGCTTTGCAGGTAGAACAGTCTATTTCAAGATGGTCTGGGCCTAAACAGTAAATGCATAAATCGTAAGCATCTGATAGAGTCGGCTTGTGGCCGAATGTCTGGCACTTCTTAAAGCCAGTAGGGCCTTTTCAGATATTTTGAAAACAGAAATAAGACAGTTTTTTTAACTATTAACATAGCAATATGGGAAAAAAAATTACCAACAATGGTAATTCAAACTACACTAAGAAAAGTGTACGAAAGAACAAAAAGGAATACCAACTATGGTAAAATAGGGTACACCAAGACGTGTAAAAAGGGAGAACTTATAATTAGAAAACTGTTAAATGTTAAAGTGAGCAAAAAAAGGGGAAATAAACTTATCTCTAATTTTAAAAGCTCGAGACCACGTCCAAACATGAAAACAGCAAGCAAGATCTGAGGTATGTTAGGGGGTGGTGCATTATGGGTAAGGGAGGAGCTCGAGAGTTTTTGGGGGCCACGAGCAACTGTTGAGAAATGAATGAAAACTGGCAACATCAGATAATTATTTATGGTTAGACTTCTCTATTACCTACATAAAATTAGTTACTGTAATAGGCTACTAAAAACCTCCAGTTTCAGAAACACAGAACTAGAGGGAAAAGTGTTCTACATCCAATTTGCAACACCGCTAATTCTTACATAAGGACAGACAGTGGTGTAATGCAGAAGTCCAGGAAAATATTAAAATAAAACTAAGGAGTGCAGGAAGAAGTGTAAGACAGAAAAGTGGACCAAGCTAAGAAGGAATACTGGTTGATTTATAAGATGACTGTAGGCTTATCAATATTTTATTTAAAGCTTTTCAGTATGAAAAATGAAAAACTGCTAAAAAGAAAGTAGAACTCCGTAATCTGGGTAAACTTCAGTAATTATACTACCTGTATACCAGTAAATAAGACATAAGGGGAAAATCATCCAGAAAAAGATGAAAAAGCTCTAGTTGGGAAGAACCTTACAGCTACTCAGCAAAAAGCAGTTCATGTTTCAGCTTTGGTACAGGATATGGCCTTCAGTAATTTTAAAGAAAAAAATAAATCAAATGTAGTCAGAGGCATTTACAACAAGTAAGGTACTAGAATACATAAAATCAAATGACAAAAGTCTGAGAAAACAGAAGATTTAAGTAGTTATTCAGATAAGCTTACAAAAATGCAGAAACCAAAATGAAGGAAAGATTGACTGAATATGAAACTTCTCAAGTGGAGCTGTTTCAAAACAAAAAACAGTAGTTAGAATATGTAACACACAGATAAACCATAGCATCTATGGGACACTCCCTTGTTCCAAACTCCATTCCCACAGGGGTGCCAGAATCTGATCCAGTCTTTTGGGTATTGGCTCAACTGTATCAGGCTCCTTTCACTCCCACTTAGAGATCAAGTCAATGAGCTCATCGGCAGGCGGAGTTACCCAGGCAGACCAGCCCCAAAGGCCTCCAAGAATACCGATTCCATGGGATAAGGATTTTTGGTGGACCAGGATATCATGGATGCCTCCAAAAGAGACGTCTTTGGGTGGTAATCTAGGGGACCCATCCCCTTCACTGAAATATGTATCTTTTATGATGACTCTTGAGGGGCGTCTATGTGCCTCCTCTTGCACTTCCTCTTCCTAGGAACTTCCTTAGTGTAGTGCTCCAGAGAAGTCTCGGAAGAGACGGAAATAGCCTGCTGGGTAGCCTGGAGACTTTGGGCTGGCTGTGCCTGTGGTGTATGATGGGGCTCCAGGCACAGAGTCACAGAGGATCCAGAGGGAAGATCTGAAGGGGTAAGATCCGACCGCCCTGCCAGAGCAGAGAAAACTCTGTTCACCACCTCATAGGCAGAACACTGGAGAGAAGGAAGTCAATGCAGATGTGAAGCTATGCTTCTGCTCCATCAGCTCCCCCTACCCCAAATGCAGTCCACATGAGGCAGAAGTCAAAACCGAGATGTCTAATGCTGAGCCTCAAAGGGGATGAAAAGGCTCTGAAAACTCTGGAGTCGACTCTAATGCCTTGGATCTGACAGGGAAGCTTCAGCTCCAAGAGTCATCTGGCTCCGAAAACATTGGAGCCGTGCACTCAAGAGATAGCTTTGGAGATGGATACCAATATCTTTGGACCCAACTCAGATGGACCTGGAAGGCGCAGATCCAGGGGCTCCTAAATGATAGGTCAGATTAGAGAAGGAGCTGATATTGATGGAGTAGTAGAAACACAGGCTTCCTAACCCGAAGGGGATGGAGCCAGAAGCACTCCCATCTATATCAGCGCCAAGAGAATTTTCATCTTTCTGTCCAAATCAGCCTCAGCCAGACTTCTGGAAGAACGATAAAGAAGCCATTGATGGAGACCTACACTGCCAGCATGATTTGCGGTAAGGAGAAGGTACTCTATATGGTACCAGGTTCAAAGATGGAGAACACCTTATCCTAGGAAAAGGCTTCGGATCTGAAGAGCTAGGCTCTGAGGAAACTTCTGTCAATGCCGATGACAGCAGTTTTTGGATCTGGCCTATGCTTTTTTCTGTTGCTTGTTCTATGGTTGGTTCCGAGGACAGTGTCAAGGACCCCAAAGGCTTTGAAGACTTGGATGAAGGCTCATTTGACTTGGGTTTGGGGAACTGAGCCACAGAAATAGCTTCTGAAAAGTATAAGGGAAGTAATCCCTTCAGAATTAATTTATTCTTCCTGTCCACCACTGCTCACAGATTAAAAGCTTTGCAGGTAGAACAGTCTATTTCAAGATGGTCTGGGCCTAAACAGTAAATGCATAAATCGTAAGCATCTGATAGAGTCGGCTTGTGGCCGAATGTCTGGCACTTCTTAAAGCCAGTAGGGCCTTTTCAGATATTTTGAAAACAGAAATAAGACAGTTTTTTTAACTATTAACATAGCAATATGGGAAAAAAAATTACCAACAATGGTAATTCAAACTACACTAAGAAAAGTGTACGAAAGAACAAAAAGGAATACCAACTATGGTAAAATAGGGTACACCAAGACGTGTAAAAAGGGAGAATTTATAATTAGAAAACTGTTAAATGTTAAAGTGAGCCAAAAAAGGGGAAATAAACTTATCTCTAATTTTAAAAGCTCGAGACCATGTCCAAACATGAAAACAGCAAGCAAGATCTGAGGTATGTTAGGGGGTGGTGCATTATGGGTAAGGGAGGAGCTCGAGAGTTTTTGGGGGCCACGAGCAACTGTTGAGAAATGAATGAAAACTGGCAACATCAGATAATTATTTATGGTTAGACTTCTCTATTACCTACATAAAATTAGTTACTGTAATAGGCTACTAAAAACCTCCAGTTTCAGAAACACAGAACTAGAGGGAAAAGTGTTCTACATCCAATTTGCAACACCGCTAATTCTTACATAAGGACAGACAGTGGTGTAATGCAGAAGTCCAGGAAAATATTAAAATAAAACTAAGGAGTGCAGGAAGAAGTGTAAGACAGAAAAGTGGACCAAGCTAAGAAGGAATACTGGTTGATTTATAAGATGTCTGCAGGCTTATCAATATTTTATTTAAAGCTTTTCAGTATGAAAAATGAAAAATTGCTAAAAAGAAAGTAGAACTCCGTAATCTGGGTAAACTTCAGTAATTATACTACCTGTATACCAGTAAATAAGACATAAGGGGAAAATCATCCAGAAAAATATGAAAAAGCTCTAGTTGGGAAGAACCTTACAGCTACTCAGCAAAAAGCAGTTCATGTTTCAGCTTTGGTACAGGATATGGCCTTCAGTAATTTTAAAGAAAAAAATAAATCAAATGTAGTCAGAGGCATTTACAAGTAAGGTACTAGAATACATAAAATCAAATGACAAAAGTCTGAGAAAACAGAAGATTTAAGTAGTTATTCAGATAAGCTTACAAAAATGCAGAAATCAGAAACCAAAATGAAGGAAAGATTGACTGAATATGAAACTTCTCAAGTGGAGCTGTTTCAAAACAAAAAACAGTAGTTAGAATATGTAACACACAGAAAAAAACAGATTTTTGGCAATACCTGAGAAACTGAAAGGAAGACACTGCACTGACTTTGTGACAGCACAAATAAATAATTAAATAATTAGACTGGTGTTCCACAGCAGGATTTGTTAACTGAGAGGGTACATTGTCTGCATGCTCACTCATCATTTGATATACATGCATGTGTACCTACTTGTACACTTCCACACAACATCTGGCAGGTTGGTACATTGGGTGACCTTACTTGCACACTTTCCACCCTCCATCAGGGGCAGACAAATAATAACCAGTCACACAGTCCTCTCCCCCAAGAGAACAGAAAATGGGTCCCCACATCGGGGTATGCAGGCAGGGAGAAGTCCTCTGCAAAAACACTTTTATAACACTATACTGACTTTCAGTACTCACTGTTTTAGCTTTAATTCCCGCGTTACTTGCATTTGTGTGAATCAAAGTTAAATGTCTCTCGCTTCTGCCATGCAACTGCGTAAGTGGCCCAAATGAACCTGAAAATGTTAAATGAACCTGAAGTGTAAACAGTGTGGTTAGACACCCAGTCACTGGATAACTAAGCTGACATGGTTCCAGTTTTGTGTGCATTTTCCCCTCCTCCTCAGTAAGATAATACTTTACTTAGATTACTTATGCCTACACAGCTATAAATTTACACAGACTGCAGAGAGGAAAATCCTGAACATATCTAAACAATCCTATCTTGGTTTGTGATTTACTGTGGAGTTGACTGGTAAGAGAAGTTTTATTTGAATTTATGTTGTACTTGTTATCACTGTTTTTCACTGTTTGTAGGTAGGAGAGGACTGTTTGTTAACAAGACTTACTCCGATTCATATTTTGTTGTTTTACCTTTAATTTCACTGTTGGTTGTTAGAAAGGCATAGGTTTTAGACAGGCAAGCTCTAGCCACCCCAAGGGGCCTAGACAGCTATAAATTTACACATACTACAGACAGGAAAATCATTAGCATATCTAAACAATCCTATCTTGTTTTGTGATTTAATTTAGCTTTACTGTTAAAAAGAAGTGTGACTGCAAGTGAGACATAAAGGAATCACAACTATTGTCTGGCTTGTAGAACTTGTACGGTCAGAACAACTTTACTGTACTTTATTATTTAGTTGTATATTGCTGATGTGATTTTTGTCATATAAGTTGATTTAAGTTCTCTTTGAATTCTGTAAATATTGATTTTGATTATTATTTTCTTTTGCAATATTTTATTCATCTGAAGCTGAATATGGAGTCCATAAATGAGTATGCAGTTAATGATTTGCTAATGCACAAATATCTTGTACAATGTAATAAATGCTATGCATATTTAAAGATAACAGCTGATAACACTGGTGATCTATGTTCCTCGTGTCAAAGGTTGGATGATTTGCTTACCATTGCTAGAAGTAAATCTAGATTTAATGATGATGATTGCACTTGTGCAATTGGCATGGCTTGGATAACTGTTGTTTCATATATTAAAGACTGGATTGATGAACTAAATAATGTTAGGCACAGAACAAACAGAACACATTTAGGAAATGATGCATCTATTTTCTGCAAAGATCATTCAACCCCTATGAAACAAGATGATGCCAATGACACCTTTGGAATCCTGGATGCAAGTATTCAGTAATCTGAGGATCCAGTTCGTTTAGAAGGAAACAAAAAAGAAAGAAAGAAAGAAGTTCACAACAAGTAACAAGAAAAAGAAATTGATTAATGACTGTAAAGGAAAGAGAATACATAGTAAAAAGGACACTGCTTTGTTATGTAACCCACAGGTTACAGTGAATGATGATATTTTTATATCAGAATACCTTCAGTCTATGAAAAGGCATCATTTTCCCAACGGAGAAGGTAGAAAAAAGAAGCAAGGGGCAGGTGAAAAGGAAGAAATCAAAATTGAACATGGAAGGATTGAAGAACATTACTGTCAGAAAAAAAGAAAAGAAAGACAGATGTTGATCACATGGCTCAAGTTGTGGATTTACAATACCAGCTGGATGAGAATTTAATACACAATGAAAACAGTGGGATTAATAAGACTAATAGTGATGAAGATCTATCCTTCGTAACAATTGATAGAGCAGATATTACTGTAATAGAAGCTGGAGATTCTTCAGAGCTGGCCAGCAAAGATATTCTTGTAATTGGAGATTTATTCATTAGAGGAACTGATACTTATATCTGCAGAGATGATAATAAACATCGAATAGTGTTATGCTTGCCAGAAGCAAAAATAGAAGATGTGAGACAAGCCTTGGAACACCTTAATGTAAGGAAGTATGGATCTGTTGTTTTTATTCATGTTGGTACAAATGATGTCACCCGCAAGGATTCTCTGACTGTTAGTAGGGAAGTGATAGCCCTCTTAGATAGTATAGCTTATACTGGTGTTAGGACATATCTTTCACAAATCATCTATAGAAAGGATAGTCAGGTCAATGTGAATAAAAAGATTTTTTGGGTAAATACCTGTATGGAAAAAATGCCCTGCTTTAAAAAATGTAAATGTGTAGAGCATCCAAGCCTAATTTTGGGCACACGTGTTCAGACAGGATGTCGTGCATTTGTCAAGATCAGGGAAGAGAATTTTTGCAGCAGATATTTTGTAAATGCCTCGTGTACACAGACAACCCTCTCCTCTCCTACCACCCAACACTACAACCTGCAAGAGATGCACTTACATAGCCAAACTGGAAGCAAAGCTTTCCACCGAAGATTGTGCTAGTCAGTCAAGAGGAGAAGGTTAACACCCACACTACACCTCAAGCAACACATAGTCCTTCTAAACCCACACCACCAACACCCACACATAGCACACTAAACCCACATATGTGGAGGCCCTTAACAGTAACCTGCCCAAGCAACAAGGACCTCCAAAGCTGAAACGCAAACAAACACCAATCACAACCAAAGTGTCACATAGCTCACAACACCAATGTGCCACCCAACAGTAGCCCCTAAGGCAAGACAACATATGCAACACTTTAGCCATAGGTGACACTATAGTCAGGCACATTGATGTCCCACTCATCAGGCTGAACAAGGAGAAAAATTATAGTCAGCTGCGTGTCGGGTGCCAGGATCCGCCACATAACGCATGCACTCAAGTCACTCCACAACAAGTACAAATATGACTCTGTCATTGTCCATGTTGGAGTGAATGACTTGAGACATACCTCTCTGGACTACATGAAAAGAGACATGGAAAAGCTCTTGGATCATGTGGCCCAGGCAGGTATGACTCTAGCTCTGAGTAGCATCCTGCCTTCACCCAGAATGATACCACAGTATACGGACAAAAAGATTGACTTCAAAAATTGGCTAAGCTTCTGGTGTCATTCAAAGGGGATCCTGTATCTGTCTGCCTGGGACAACATGATCGACAGACCATGATGCTTTGCCAGAGATGGTCTGCACCTCTCACCCCTGGGATTCAGGTTACTGGCTAAGGCTCTTGCAACCCCTATAGTGCCTTTTTTAGGCAAAGTTCAAAGGACAAAACCACCACCGTAACAGGTACAAGCATCCAAAATCTGAAGGTAATGCTACTCAATGCTTGAAGTCTAAACCTCAAAATGCACTCTCTCGAGGCACTCCTAAAAATGGAGAACATTGATATCTGTGCAGTAACTGAGACCTGGTTCAAGGCTCCAGAGAGCACCCCTGCAATACCAGGCTACAACTCTTACCACACTTTTCAGCAACAAAACCAGGACCGAAACACTAAAGGTGGAGGAGTGTCCATATTCACCAAGGATATTCACAACACCAGGCTAGTTGCCCAACACAATGTGTCTGAAATTCTCCAGGTGGAACTAACATTAGGTAAGACTGCAATCCAAATTGTAGCTTGCGACAGATCCCCCACCATGTCCCAAGATTCTCACTATACCTTTGTAAACATACTGGAAAATATTAAGATACAACCAAACACCCTAATACTGGGTGATTTCAACTACCCTGCCATTAACTGGGAAAACTACTCATGTACCAACATCTTTGCCCAACGGTTCTTGGAATTCATAAATTCCAACGCCCTGGATCAAGTAATCCTTAGTCCCACCAGGGGCTCCAATATCCTAGACCTGGTCATTACCAACATGGGAAATCAATGCTCCCCACCTATGGTCACCACCTCGTTGATCAGGTCTGACCATAAGCTAATCACCCTTGACATCCACATCCCACCCTCACCCCCCAGTACGGAAACCTCCGTAAAAAGCTTCTCCAAAGCCAACGTCATGCTACTCAAGTCAGAAGTGACAAACTTCATGAAACCCATGCAGATGGGAACTGAAAGTTTGACTGCTGAATCCTACACTAAGGCACTGTACGAGTACATCCACTTGTGCATGAATCATGCCATCCCCAACAGAACCAAGATGCTCTCCTCCAAAAAAAGGAAGCCAATCTGGTGGTCCCTTGCCATAAACAAACTTTACAACAAAAGGAAGAAACTGTTGCAGAAAAGAGGAAAATCCCAGGATGCAAAAAACTCCCTTACCAGCCTCAGTAAGAAGCTGAGATCCCTCATAAAATCCTCCAAAGCTAGTTACAAAAATAAAATTGCCAAAGATTCCAAATACAACTACAAGGCATTCTATAGCTATGTCAAGAATCTAAATGGTAATGCTCAGATCTGCTCTAACACAGAATGGCATTAAATATACTGATCCCAAGGATACTGCCAATATCCTGGCAGATCGATTCAGTGCAAACTTCTCCCCACTCTCACCCCTAAAGGGCCCATCTCAATACCGAAAGATTGCCAAATTCTGGTAATAACGGCCACATAGGTAAAAAACACACTCTCCAACGCTAAGAATACAGCATCCATGGGACGAGACGACATCCCAGCCTGTGTACTACACGAACAACAAAATGAATTGGCACCTCACCTGTCATGTTTAATCATAGCCTCACCTCAGGCACAGCTACAGTTATCCCACTCCACAAGGGGGGATCCACCTTGGATCCCGGGAATTACTACCCCATCAGTCTGATGAGCCTAATCTGCAAGGTCATGGAACGTATTATCATGGAACTTATAAACAAAGACATTGGCAACCTTCAAACACTGGACGCCACGCAGTTTGGGTTCGTGAAGGGCTGATCTTGTCTCCTGAACCTGACTGACTTCTTCGAATCAGTCTCCAGACCCATGGACAAGGGTAACGTGGTCCACACAGCCTATCTGGACCTCGCCAAGGCCTTCGACACCATTCCGCACTCTGGAATCATGGATAAACTTACTAAGCTGGGCATTAATCCCTATGCCACTTGATGATTTGCCAGCTGGCTTACTGACAAAACCCACACTGTAAAAGTAGCCGACTCCAAATCCAGTTCTAGGCAAGTGACAAGTGGAGTACCTCGGGGTTCAGTCCTGGGACTGCTCTTGTTTGGCATCTACTTCTCTGAAGTACAGGCCAACACTAAGTGACTCTGGCTAACAAAGTTTGCAGATGACTGCAAACTGGGAGCCATTATTGAATCCCCAAATGATGTGGATATTCTAGAAAAGGGCCTTACAGAAACAGATGCTTGGTGGCAGAGCCATGGGCTCATGCTCAATGCCAAGAAATATATAGTTATCCCCATTTGGGAAAAAACATGTACCCATGAATTACCACATAGGTGGCAGTACACTAAACACCAAAAGTGTGTTGAGAGACTTAGGGACACAGGTGGACAGTGGTCTCACCTTCGATAGCCACATCACCACAACAGTCAGGAAATCCTTCTATGTGGCACACCTCATCACTAAGGGCTTTTCATCCAGAAAAAAGGAGGTCATTGTCCCACTGTACTCATCCCTCATTAGACCCATCATAGAATACAATGCCCCGTTTGGTACCTCTCAAGACATCTGCAACAACTGGAATGGTCACAGAAATATCTCACTAAAAGAATCACAGGCCTAAAGCAGATGCCCTGTGCTGACCATCTAAAAATACTCCACCTATACTCTGTCGCATATCGTCTATTCAGAGGCGATCTCTGCATAACACACAAGGCCATGTCAAACCCAGAGCTGTTGGGCATGCTACACTTAAAGAAATCCCAATCCCTCAGAGACACACGCTCCAGGGATCTAAACCTTATCATCACAATGAATAAAAGATGCTGGAGGGATAGGTTCCTGACCCAGAGACTCCCCAGACTCTGGAATAGATTGCCCATACATGTCAAGCAGAGTGCCTCTTTGGCGCTCTTCAAAAGGAACCTTGATGATTGGATGGGAGATGGGAAATTCACCCTGGGGATCACATCAGTGACAGTGACAGGGGTCCAGGGAAGTAAATACTGTGGGAAGAAATAGCCAGGGAATTGTTATGGCTAGGCTTGTATAGGCCCTAGGGCCGATAGCCTAGTACCAACCTATGAACCTATGCAGCATTTGACAAACACTAGGCAGGATTTTTGCCAGGCTGAAAATTTAACAGTTAACAGACAGCAAAATTTGATGCATCTCTGATGGTTGTTAATGCTAGGAGCATTAATAATAAAGTTTTTTTACTGGAAAATTTGCTACGTTCATGCAAGACAGTGGTCTCACCTTCAATAACCACATCGCCACAACAGTCAGGAAATCCTTCTATGTGGCACACCTCATCACTAAGGGCTTTTCATCCAGGAAAAAGGAGGTCATTATCCCACTGTACTCATCCCTCATTAGACCCATTATAGAATACAACGCCCTGTTTAGTATGTACCTCTCAAGACATCTGCAACAACTGGAAAGGCCACAGAAATACCTCACTAAAAGAATCACAGGCCTAAAGCAGATGCCCTACGCTGACCACCTTAAAAAACTCCAGCTATACTCTATCACATATCGTCTACTCAGAGGCGATCTCTGCTTAACATATAAGGCTATGTCAAACCCAGAGCTGTTGGATATGCTACACTTAAAGAAATCCCAATCCCTCAGAGCCACACGCTCCAGGGATCTAAACCTTGCCATCACAATAAACAAAACATGCTGGAGGGATAGGTTCCTGACCCAGAGACTCCCCAGACTCTGGAATAGATTGCCCATACATGTCAAGCAGAGTGCCTCTTTGGCCCTCTTCAAAAGGAACCTTGACGATTGGATGGGAGAAAGGAAATTCACCCCGGGGATCACATCAGTCGCCCTGCTAGACAGGGGTCCAGGGAAGTAAACAGTGTGGGAAGAAATAGCCAGGGAATTGTTATGGCTAGGCTTGTATAGGTCCTAGGGCTGATAGCCTAGTACCAACCTATGAACCTATGTTGTTATTGTTTGTGAAACATGGTTAAAGAACAATAACTGGAAATCAGTTCTGTCAGGGTATAAATGTTTTTACTGTAACAGACATTCTAACAAAAAATCAGGTGGAGGTGTTATGACAGGGATTAAAGACATCTATGAAAGCTGATACTATTACATGTTCAATGATAACACCAATACTATAGATCGTGTAACTGTGACAACAAAGACAACCCTGGAATATATAACAATTGTTGGAGTGTATAGACCAACAAAGTCAAGTGCAGATGACCTAGAGGAATTCATACATTTCTTGCAAGAAACGGAGGAGGGAAGAATAATACTAGCTGGAAACTTAAATTTACCAGAAACAGACTGGAATAATATTGATTCAACAACGTTAGTAAGGAAATTATTCACAGCGTATACTCAGGAACAACAATTGTTTCAGACTCTAAAATAACCTACCAGGGGACGGAACACACTAGACACTGTTTGTGTTGCCAAAGAAATTACTGCAACTTTAAGTCAAGTTTTACCACCATTGATGTGCAGTGATTGTGGGGTTATAAAGGTTAATTTGTTGCTAGATAATTCTGCCAAAGTGAAATCTAAGCCAATGCACAGAAGGTTAATTGCAGATTATATGGAAACAAACAGTCACTGTGTAAAACTAACTGAAGTGAGGTGTTCAGTGGAAAAACTGCAGATGGAATGTGGAAAAGTTTTGAAAGAGAAATTAAGTGTAAAAAAAAATGTTTAACATCAGGATCTAGGCATACAGCATCAGGGGAATATATTTCCATAAGAAAAAGATATCTGATTAAGGTGAGAGACAAAAAAATATAAGAAATGGAAGGGAAGTCGAACTACAACTTTGAAAACTGAAATAAACAAGCTGGACAAACAGATTAAGCATAGTGTGAGACAAGATCAAGAAAAATTTGAAGAAAATGTACATAAAGATATTGAGCACAACAGGAAACCTTTTTATAGATACATAAGATGTGGAAGGAGTAAAGACAGACAAACTGATAAACTATGTGCAGATTCTAAAATTTATTCTTAGACACAACAGATTATAGATATATTTACAAAATCTTATGCAAAACAGTTTGGCTGCACAAAAGGGATGATAAGTTGTCCAAGTGACATCCAGGTAACTCTAGATACTGGAATCAAATTAGATTATATTGAAAAAGAATTACGCAAACTGGATCCAAACAAAGCACAGGGAGGAGACGGAATTAGTAACAATGACCTGAGAACACTTCAGCAAGAACTTACAGTACCGTTATATCTATTATTCACTAGGTCATATAAATATGGGGAGATTCCTCAAGACTGGAGACTGTCTTTACGGAAAATGGGAGTAGGACTAATCCAGAGTCATATACACCCTTAAGTCTACTTTCATGTTGTGGAAAAATAATGGAGATGGTAATACTGGATAAGTTAATGTCAGAACTGGATAGGTTGAGACTTGAAACCATATATCAGCATGCATATGTTGAAAACAGATCTATTACGACCTGTAACATGATGTTCTAAAACAATATAATAACAGCATGAGTATATATACACCACCAGGGTTTGTGAATATAATAACAGCGATGAATGAAAAATTGTGCTGCATTGTCATTTATATATATTTAACTCCAGCATTTGACAGGGTCATACACAAAACACTGATCAATAAATTAGTACAACTAGTTACTGATGTACTCTTGACAAGATGGACAGCTGCATGGCTTATAAATAGGACATGGCAAGTATCATACAGCAACCGGACAAGTGAAATCCTTGGTTACATTTAGGGTGTCTCATAGGGCTCTGTCCTAGGCCCTTACTTGTTTAGATTGTATCTTTTAGACCTAACTTTTCATCTGAGGTGTTCTACAGTCTATATACAGACGACTGAAATTGGGTAAATTGATTACATGTGTTAACTGATAAGGCATGTCTGCAAAATAACGACTAAATTGACCATTTGGGCTCAGGAGAATAATATGCTGATAAATACATCAAAAACTAAGCATATGAGATTTGGGAGACATAAATTGAAAGGTGAATATTTAATATAGCACACAGTAATTGAAACTGTAGACTCATTTAAGGACCTGGGTATATGGGTAGATTCAGCTATGAGTTTTTTTTAATCATGTCAACCAATTGGTTAATGATAGTTATAGAACTATAAGATGTATAAAAAGATTTATAAAGTCTAGGAAATAAAAAATAATGAAGTCATTGTTTGTTAGTTACATTAGACCCAAACCTGAATATGGAATAACAATATGGAAACCCTATAAGAACTCTATAAGAAAACAAGCATGAGTAAACTGGAAAGAGTACAGCAGAGATATATCAAGAGCATCCATGGATGTGAAAATTTAAGTTATTATGAAAGACTAAAATATCTGAACTTGTGCAGTCTCTTACAGATATCTAAGAGGAGATACTATTCAGGTACATAGGGCATTTAGAGACAGTTACCTCTGGGAATATTTGGGGTTATCAAAAAGTGCCAGAGAATCATCAGACAACATATGTAGAAGATTCTACAGGACTGAGACATGTACTAATTGGCTCTCAGACAGAGTAGCTGATGAATGGAATAGACTACCAAATTACATTAAAGCAAGTACTAGTTTAGATATTTTTAAGAACAGCCTGGACACTTATGGGAACAAGTGTTTTGGTATATTGGGAAACTAGAAGGGCATTAATGCCCGTGCCTGAAATATTTGTAAGCATATATATGATGCTTTTGTTGTATTTATCTCATACCTAAACACCTCTTCAAACGTCTGGAAGGTATTTCAATTAAGAATACTGAAATTTTGGTGTTTACCACTATGATCACCACATTACCTGAAGACAAGATGGTTTATAGGATGTGAACCCCAACTTTACCAGAACTATTAAATTATTAAGATTGGCAGCTATCACCAGTAGTTCAGTATACAGGTTAAATGGTGGTGGAAGGAAGCATCCTTACATTGACCTTCTTTTTACAGCTGCTTCTTCAGGGTAAGTCAATTTGTGCTTAGCTATAGTCTGTAACAAAATAAAAGCCATTCAATTTTTCAGTTTCTTACTGTGGGAACAAAAGTCTTTTCTACGATGGTCAATGCCTATCTTTTCTCCCATCTAAAATATCCATAAATATTAGATTGCCTATATTAAGGATGGCTACAGAGTGATAAATAGCCAGTTCTACTGGCTTTTCTGATTTTTTTGTATACATACTATCAGTAATTAAGGCAACGGGGTCTGGGAATCCATTAGATTGTGAATAAACACTATTACATTTCTAAAAAGAACTTAAAACTGGTGCTTTCCTATTACGTTTCTTCTTTATTTTATTTATTTATTGACATTTGTTTACTGACATTTGATTACCAGGAAAGTCCAACTGGGTAGGAGCCCATTTTCAGTGGAGGCTTAGGAAAAAAAAGCTCCAAAATATTACAAAACACATTGAGAACAATAATTTTACAATCTTCAAAAATAATATAAAAAAATCTACAATTTTAAAATTATACCAAATTAAACATAATATGAAAACATTGGTTATAAACAGATAGAAGTTACATGACAAGGATTTAATAGTTAGAGAATGTTTAGCCAGTCTATAAAAAATTAAAGATAAGTTAGTAAAACACAGACAGGAATTGCAATATGAAATGAGAAAAAAACAAGCTTAAGAGTCAGGGGAGAGAAATTTATAGAAGTAAGGAAGTGAGTAAAGAAGAGAGAGTAGAGAGATGTAAGGCATAAATAGGTACTTGCTGACATCTAGGGATATAGTTTATACTGGTGTTGAGCAGAACACAGCCAGCTTTTGGCTAGGAAGTCTTTCTTAATGGTTTTGAAGGATGGGAGGGAGAGTACTGACCTGATGAATGCAGGTAAGGAGTTCCAGGCCTTAACATCGTAGGACTATAGACAATGCCCAGCAGATTTGATAGTTTTGTGGACAGACAAGAGTTTTTGGCCACTGGATTGTAATAACTGACTGAGAACATAGTTGTGTAGAATGCTATTTAGTACTGGGCAAGCAGATGGATGCTGAATAATTTTACAGCTGGTAAGAAGATGTGCTTATGTTAGTTGATGGGGTACTTCTAATGGCTTTTTAGTGCTATACAGTGGTGGGTTCTAAAAGGGGTATTTGCTGCAAATTTAGGATTTTTGTTATAGCATTGTTCAAGTTTTGATTTTTGTGATGCCTAGAGGTTAGTAAGGATGGAATCTCCATAAAGCAGTGTGGGGAAGAGATTAATAATGGCAAGTGTAATTTTACTTGTGTTGGTGAGAAAGTTTTTGTCTCTGTAAAGCATCTCTAGTTTTTGATGAGGTTTTCTTATGCAATTTTGTATATGCAGATCTCTAATAATCTGCTATGAAAATTGACTTCAGAGGTTGTATTATGGAGAGAGAGAGGACTTTTGTTTTTCATGATGGAGAGATTTGGGGAAAACAGTAGTAGTTTGTTGTTTTTTTTTTTTTTTTTTTTTTTTAAGGATTGAATACAAGTTGCGAGTTACAAAGCCATGTTTCACTGGCTTTTAAAGCTTCCTGAGCAATTTTTTGGAGGTATGCCATGTTGTCAGATGTGTAAATGAGTGCAGAGTCATCTGTATTCTGTATTAGGGAGACCTGTTGTCTTGATGTGTGGAGGGTGTCAGTGAGAATGTTAAAGAGGAGGGGACCAAGGATAGAGCCTCGTGGTACATTGGTGGTAACTGAGGAGTATGGAGAGACAGTGAGTGTCATTTTACTTACTGATACATATAGGATTGGTAGCTTTTGAACCACAGCTAGATGAGCTGAGAGAGACCTAATGAGGACATTTGAAGTAGAAGTTTGCTATGACAAACCGTTAGTCTTCAGACAAGTCTAGAAAGGAGACTAGTTTGCCGTTTCTCTAGCTTTATTGACAGTATCTGTATAGATTAGAAGTGCAGTATTAGTACTATGGGAAAAGTTGTTGTGTGGGGGATAGGAGATCTTCCTGCAGGGGATAGTTTAGAAATAGTTTTTTAAATACATTTTGCAAGTATTTTGGAGATGAGGATAAGATTGCTACAGGTCTAAATTTAGTAATGTCTGTTGAATTTCCTCTCTTTGTGCAGAGGGATAACGTGTGACTTTTTCCAGAGACAGAGATTGTGGGATTTCAAGACCTACCTGTTTATAAGGACTGAGACAGGATAGGTAAATGCGATCAGTTGCTATTTTAGGTACTTGCTTGGAAAGTCATCAGCTGAAATACAGCATGGTTTAAGTTTAAGAGTAGTTTTATATAGGATATGGGTACAGGTTTGAATATGAAAGTAAATGTGGTGATACAAGGCTGCTGGGCAGGGTTAGGATTAGATGTTGAGGAATTCTCAGTTAGAGATGCTATACTGTCTATGAAATAAGAGTTGAACTGTATTGCGGTTTCATGTGATGAATTTTTGGGAGTGGGGTTAGGGTAGAATTTTGACCTGGATACAAGATTTTAATGGCAGTCCAGATTTTTTTATGGTTGTGTTTACTGTTATTCTGAAACTTTCTGTAATATTTTTTGTCTTCATTTATCTCCTTTTTAGTATGACTGCAAAGCAATCTGAAGCTTGCAAGATATTGCTGTGTTTTACATGTTTGCCATTCTTTCCAAGCTTTTTCTCTATCCTGTATTAGCATTCTACTCTTTTTGGATAGGCAAATTGCATTATTTGTTTTTAGTCTCTTCCTTCTAGGAGATGCAAGGCTATTTAGGATATTCAGGAAAGTTGGACTGAATTCTGTTTCTTACTGACTGGTTTGAAATACAGCAGTTTAGGTGAGCTTGTTTTTTTACTTGGGAGAGCTATTACCACCAGTCTTTCAGTTCACAAATTAGATGAGGGAAGGACTAATGAGCATTCCTGCTCCTATTTTCAGTGCTACATCTTCAGTGATCCTCACATAGTACAGCTAATGAATACATTCTCACTTTAGCAGACCATTGACATAATGAACATTACAGCCAACAGCAGTAAACTTGACAGTATCTTACCATCCTCATTCTGAAATGTCAGTCCACATTTTTCAGAATGACTAATTTCTAAGCATAACTTTTTGTCAGTTCCATACAATACTATTTCTTATTTCAACCTGATGTAAGCCCAGTCTGTTTACTACTTCTAACTGAAGTCAGACTTTTGCTTTCAGAGGCAAAATAGTACTACAGAAAATCACCAAAGAATATGAATGCTGGTTAAGAAACATGAACTCTGTAAGAAGTGATTGCTAAACTAGGTAGAATAATACCTATTTATAAAATTATAAAGGATTAAGGTGGAGGGTTGCTTGACCAAACTATGAAGCAATCCTTCTTGGTAGTACAAAGACTGAATTAATGCTATCCTTTTTTCTAATTTGATATTTTTCTTCCCAATTTGGTATTTTTCTTCCCTGAAACTCTCATACTTGGGGCATGGCCTTATGCTATGAGGTCATGAAAAACACTACGAAGGCATAAGTAGAACCTCAGACTGCCAGTTTATCCAGAATCACTAAAGAAACACAATCATCTAAAGCAAGAAGATCATGCACTCTTTTTACAAGTAGTGAACAACTACATGCATTACAACTACATGGGTGGCACAGCAATGTTGTTGCCTCACAGCAAGAGGCTCCCCAGTTCAAGTCTCGGCTGGGGTGCCTTCTGTGCAGAGTCTGCATATCCTTCCTGTGTTTGCATGGATTTTTCTCTGTGTGATCCGGTTTCCTCTCATATTCCAAAGACATGCAATATGTGGAATGAACACTCTTAACTACCCGTAGGTATGAGTGCATGTGTGGTATGAAAAAACAACTGTGTCATAGCCATCTGCCCAGCTGTCTTAACATTGGCTCCAGCTGATTGCTACTGTTTAGGTGACACCCTGCCCCACGTGCAAAAAATAAATGGGACAAAGGGGTTGTGGATGGATGGAAAAAGTACATGCATTCCCATCTTTCAATGAACTTCAACAGTAAAGAACAGATGGAGAGCCTTTCAAGCAGAAACAATAGTGGAATGGTAATTGGGATGTACTAAGAGAGGACTCCTCATGGATCAACTGATACAGTGAACAAAGTATCTGTCACATTAAATACTGCAGACCCATTCTGGTAGGTCTTCAACTGGACTGAATTCCATGTAGTAAGTCCTCAAGGGTAGAAAGAGTCAAAGGACAAACACAAGGTCAGTGGATCAGAAGACTGAGACCTGAAGTACAGAAGTATAACAACGGCTCAGTTCCAAGTGTCTCACTCAATGCAATAATGTTTGGTGAAAGTGTAACACAAGGACCAAGTGGCTGTTGCTGTGGCACAGACATTTCTGAAGCAAGCACTAGAAGCAGACACACACACACACACACACATACAGTATTGCTTTGGCCTCTGACTGTAGTATTTTTGTATGTGAGGACTCTCCTGAATTAAAAAGAAAACATAGCTGGAAATCCACTTGGAAAGGGCTTGCCTGCTGATGGTCAGCCTTCCTTCTACACAGTAAAGGAGACAAACAGCTGCTCAGAGTTACTAAGCTTGTACAACAGCTTCAGGAAAAATACTTAGCTTGCCATACATATCAAGGGCATTAAGAGCTCTCCCTACCTTGGTTTATTCTTCAACAAGGAAAAAAGGAGTTGAACAGACTGGTCAGGGACAATTCAGAAAGCAATTTTGTAATGAAAAATGTGCTGGTCCAAAGGGGCACTCTATTCTTGAGAAACAGAAGATACAGCCCATTCATCATGAAGGCCTGCAGTTATAAAATCCTGCAAGAAAAGCAAATGCTCACCAGAAAGAAAATAGTTTTCTGAGATATGATTCAACAGCTCCAGGCTGGAAATCATAAAGATGAGATGTTATGAAGCAGATGGGTTCTTCAAAGGTGAGCAGCCATACAACACTCCTTTAAGGACCAGCCTGATCAGCCAATGCAGGGCTGTAATGCCTCCACCTATAAAGGCATGATGAGCAGAAAGCTGAAATATACACCTTGGGCTTGGAAAATTTGAAGCCAAAGTCAAACAGGTACCTGACATAAGTCAGCATGGCCTGCAAACTAACCATTGGAGGCAGTACTGGGCATTGTTTTGCCAACTGGAGAATCTCTTTCATCTGGTAAAGTATGTCTGGTGGAAGGCTTGTTGGCAACTTTGATCACTTCTGACACCTGGCAACAAGGTTAGTGAGATCAGTAGGTTTAAAGTAGATGCCCCAAAGATGGGGCACTTCCTCTGTCTAGACACAACAGCTTCATGTTTCATTATGGGTCAAACAGCCTGAAATCAAGCCCTATTTTTACCCACAATAGTGTAACAAGAATTAACTTTTGTCTTTTTTCAATGAAGTTTTGAGATCAAGTATAGAATGAATAGGAATGGAAGGAAAATGCTCAGGAATATCCCTTGCAATGGAATGAAAACTGCATCCAATGTAAAATCTCCAAAGCACCACATTCTGCCAAGTGGTGGCCAGTTTGATGTTCACAGTACTACTCTTCCAGATATCCAAGTCAAACACAGCTTCTGAATTCTCAGCTCCAAGATAGGAAAGCAGAACTAGCACAGCGTGTCTGCTTGCATGTTCTCTTTCAGCAGTTCATATTCCCAGGGAAAGTAAATAACACATCAGTCTAGGGCCACTGCTAGAAATCTGATAACCATCTGCATGTGAAGTATGTCTCTGCCTGCCCATTTTTAATGTATCCAACCAATAGTTTGCTTACTAGACCAAACTGAAAGGGTCCAGAGATGCAGCTTCATGCCTAAGACCTTTAAAGCCAGAAAGTTCTTGCTTGTTAAAACAGATATAAGCACTCTACCTCAGTACTGAAGCTTTTATCACCATAGACTGCAACAAGTTCAGCTGCTACAAGATCTACTTGAAGACAGGTACAATTGTCTACTAATCCAGGGCTTAGTAATATGGGACTGACACCAAGAGACGGTCTATGAGAAACTGAAATATTTGCGTTCTCTGACATACAGTGCATTGCAACACTAGCATCCTTGTGCATACAAATGTCAGCATGAATTTTTTTTGTGAACAGGCACAGGAAGCACAGAGGAGAGTCAAAGCCTAGGCCATTCAATATGTTCTCATCCTGGCTGCTAAATTCATGATTCCTAGGTACTTCTCTAATATAAAGAAAAATGACCACCACTGTATAGTGTCCTACTCCATGCCTATGAGAAAAATCTTCCAAGGAATCAGACTGGGTTTCTCCTAGTTCATGTTGGTCTTGAGGGAGCGCACCTATACATGTTTTCATTACATGGATTGTAATAGGAAGTCTCTATATGTGAATACCAGGACCCAGCTGTCCAGATAAGAAAACACAATGGAAATACTTCTCTTGTAAGTATTTGGCTTCCAGTGACAGCACCACAATACATGCTGTGGATGAACTGGAAAATCCATATAGCAGAACTTTGATGAGCATCAAATTCAGTACAAAAACAAACTTTCTCTAAGGACCCCAAACAGTGATGTGGCAGAAAGCATCCAGGCATGTTATGGAAGTAGAGGTATAACCTTTTTGAGAATCACCATATGGAACCCAACAAACCAGTTGTGCTGAGGTCCAGAAATGCATAGAACATACCCAGTCCTTTCAAAAAACAAATACAGGTGGGAGTCAACAACTTGATCTCATTTCAAGGGAAGAACATTTGTGCCTGTACCAACAGCTCTGTGGACATAGTTTGATCTCCCAGGAAAGCCCTTTCTAGCGAAAGAACCTAAGAACAGTAAGATGTCACTTAATCACAGCCATATCTAGAATTCAATGGGACATTTGCGATGGCTCTCCAGACAACACAGACAATTGTCATTAATGCAACTGTTGGACCAGTGGAATAAAACTCTTCGGTGACATAGCTGGTAGTTGATATGTAAGATCATATGATGTTCAACTGTCTTCTTCAGTCTGTAAGAAAGAGCCTTTTTCTTTTATGGCTAGCAAAGCTTGAGAGAAGTGATGACTGAGAAAGATCATAAAGGTCCACTATAGGGAGAAAAGCATGTAAAGTTATGGAGTGCTGTTTTTGTGAATGCTAGTAGTGGAATAAAATTTTGCTGAAATGACTTTCAGCAAAAGTGGACTTCCCCGGTAATCAAACTGGAAATAAATAAATAAATAAATAAATAAAAGTGGACTTGTCTATTTTCTCCACTGATGTGCCACCTTGAAATAGCTATGTATGAATCATGTGGGACCGTGAGGTTACAGAGTAGCTTGTCCCTGAAAAAAATCCTTAGTCTGATATTTGCTGAAAGTGACTTCACTTCAAACTACCACAGGATCATAGGAGGTTACTAGGCTAATGGCCCTGGAGCCCTTACAAGCCTAGCCAAGAGTTTATCCCCAAAAAAGAAACCTCAGTCAGCACCTGTCACCCCTGTCAGTGAGGGACAAAGGTGGAATCCCTGGGGAAAATTTGTGGTTTCTCATCCACTCATCAAGGCTGTGCTTGAAGAGTGTCAGTGAGGTACTCTGTCTGGCATGTATGAGAATTCTCTATTCCAGAGACGAGGTAGCCTCTGGGAGACAAACCTGTCTCTCCAGCATGTTTTGTTAATGTCACATATTAGATTAAGGCCTTTCAAGCAGGTAGTGAGTGAGGAGTTAGACTTATGGATATGGAGCATCAGTAGTAGGGCAGGGTCCGATATTGCCTTGTAGGTGAGACACAGATCACCTCTGAGCAATCTGTACGATACCAGGTAGAGTGATAGTGATTTCAGGCTCTCATCATAGGACAGGTGTTGGAGGCCATGGATTCTCTTTGTGAAGTATTTATGTGGCCTGTCCAGTTGGTGCAGGTGTTTGGGCAGGTACATACCAAATGGGGCAGTATACTCAATTATTAGCCTAATGATGGAGGAGTAGAGAGGTAATAACCTCCTTTTTTGTGGATGTAATCCTTTTACTTCTGAGATGAACCAAGTAAAAGGCTTTTCTGACCACTGCCGCTACATGGTGGTCGAATGTGAGTTTATTGTCAACTTCAGTACCCAGGTCTCTCACCACAGGTTGCATGCTTAGAGGGTTGCCCTTGATATGGTAATCAGTAGGGACTGTGTTTTTGCCAAATGGTATGATAATACATTTTTTTTTGCATTTAACTTAAGGACATGACTTTGGCACCAGTCATTTGTTGCTGTGAGACCCTCTTGCTGTATGTTTACATCATCTGGGGAGTCAATGACAGCACCCAACTTACAGTCGTCTGCAAACTTGGTCAGCCACAGGCCTTTTCTCTTTGTCTAAACCTCTGAGAAGTAGATGCCAAACAGTAGGGGTCCCATGACAGATCCCTGGGGAACACCAGTAGTGACAGGTCTGCTGTTGGAGGTGGAGGCGCCTATTTTGAGGCCACGGTGGTGCAGCGGTTAGCGTTGTCACCTCACAGCAAAAGGTTCTCCAGTTTGATCCTCGGCTGAGGTGTCTTCTGTGTGGAGTCTGCATGTCCTCCCTGTAGTCGCATGGGTTTCCTCCGGGTGCTCCGGTTTCCTCCCACACCCCAAAGACATGCTGTAGGTGGACTGGACACTCTAAACTGGCCCTAGGTGTGAGTGTGTGTGTGTGTGTGTGTGTGTGTGTGTGTGTGTGTGTGTGTGTGTGTGTGTGTGTGTGTGTGTGCTTTCTGTGGAAGGTTGGGCACCGGGCTGGCAACTTGACACCGTAAAACTCCACTGCCAATCATGAGTGGACAGATGATCCGCTGTGGTGACCCCTAACCGGGAAAAGCCGAAAGAAGAAGAAGAAGGTTGGCCACCCACCTGATAAGATAGGGATTTATGCCAAGTTGTGTTAGCTTTGAGATGATGCCCGAGTGGGGGACTGTGTCAAAGGCCTTGGCCAAGTCAAGGTAAGCTGTATGTACTAACTTTGTCTCATCCAGGGCCTTGGTGACAGTCTCAAAGAAGTCAACCAGGTTCAACAGGCAAGATCTGCCCTTGAATTTGAACTGGGTGGGGTCAAGCGCTTGGAGATTGCCTGTGTCCTTGTTTATGAGATCCATAATAATATGCTCTATGGCTTTTACAGATCAGACTTGTCAAGCTAATGGGCACTTGTTTCCAGAGTCAGTAGTGGCACCACATTTTTGCAATGGAATGACAAGTGCAGTTCTCCACTTTGCTGGAATGAAGCCTGTACTTAGGCTGTGGTTGAATAAGGTGCTCAATGGCGAAGCTACAGTGGATATAAAAAGTCTACACACCCCTGTTAAAATGCCAGGTTTTTGTGATATAAAAAAAATGAGACCACAATAAATCATTTCAAAATTTTTCCCACCTTTAATGTAACATATAACTTGTACAATTCAATTGAAAAACAAACCAATCTGTTACGGGAAAAAATATAAAAAATAAAAAATGTACAATAAGCTGGTTGCATAAGTATGCACACCCTTAAACTAATACTTTGTTGAAGCACCTTTTGCTTTAATTACAACATTCAGTCTTCTTGGGTAGGAGTCTGTCAGCATGGTACATCTTGACTTGGCAATATTTGGCCACTCTTCCTTGCAAAATTGCTCCAAATCTGTCCGATTGTGAGGGCATGTCTTGTGCACAGCCGTCTTCAGGTCACCCCACAGATTTTCTATTGGATGACTTTCAATTTACTTTTTGACAGATATTTTATGTTGGAAGATTTGCCTTTGGGGCATAGCCTAAAAAAGGCACAATGAGGGAGGCAAGAGCCTTGGCCAATCCGGAATCCCAGTGGTGACAGGTGGAGGCCATCTCTGGCAAAGCATCGAGGCCTGTCAACCATGTCATCCCAGGCAGACAGATAACAGATCCCCTTGGAGAAACACCAGAAACTAAGCCAATTGATGAAGTCAATTATTTTTTGTTGGTATTGTGGTAGCATTCTTGGTGAAGGTAGGATGCTGCTTAGGGCTAGGGTCATACCTGCCTGGGACACATACTCTGAGAGCTCAATCATGTCTCTCTTCATATAGTCCAGGGATGTATGCCTCAAATCATTCACACAAACATGGACAATGACAGAGTCATACTTGTCCCTGTTGTGGAGAGACTTAAGTGCATGCGTGATGTGGTGGATTCTGGCACCTGACAGACAACTGAGTCAGACCGTCTCCTTGTCGAGCCTGGTGAGGGGGACACTGGCGTTGCCAATGACTAGTATGTTTTGTTTACTGTTATGCCTTATGGGCTGCATTGATTTATTGTTATGCCTTATGGGCTGTGTTTGTGAGACACTGGTGTGTTATCTGCTGTGTGCGATGTGTTTGGTGTTGTGTGTGGAATGTTTGTGAGTGTGCTTTGGGGGTCTCTGCTGTTTAGGTACGTTTTTATTGAGGACCTCTGCATAGGTCTGTTTGTGTGTTGTGCTTGGCTATGTGATGTGGGTGGTGTGGTATTTGTGCTGGCAATCTCTTCTTTGTCAGGAGTACTGACTGTGGCACGAGAGAGCATGGATTCCAGGTTACTGATGTAGATGCATTTCTCACAAGTAGAAAAATTATGTGCTAGGAGAAGAGGGCTGTCAGAGAACATGAGGCAGTTGCTACACTGACTTAGTATGCCCATGTCGACCAGGCTGGCAGGAAAATCTGATGGGAATTGTCCAGAAATAGTGTTCTGAATACTTGGGCGGACTTATGGAAAGAGGTTTTGATACGGGTTTGTCCACAAGAGTGCAGACCACAAAAACCTTCTTAAATATAAAATAAGTGGCCTGAAGCACAAGTAATAAAACCAAAAACTAAGCTGCTTAAAATAGCAGCTAAATTTAATCAGGCTACTAACAAGCAGTAATAAATGCAGCAGAATAAAAACACTTGAACACTTAAGAGCACAAAGCAAAGCAAAGTAAGGTAATAAAATAGGTAGAACACAGTTAAAGTAAGAGCAGCTGAATGAAGTGGAATTTTAAGTGGAAAGGGAGGAAATAGAAGACAATTCAAGATTAAGAAACTAAGGGGGTTGTCCTTCCCAAATGCTCTCTCTATACACACTAGACAGAGCTGATGAGATGGGACTGGGAGGTGTGTCTGAAATCAAAGAAGCAAGAGGGTAGTCCTTCCCAAATGATCTCACTGTACTCAGTTGAGTGAGCAAATGAGATGGGGCTGGCAGAAGTGTCAAAAGACACATTTACAGCAGGGGCTTGTCATTCCAAAGCCACTAAGTTTAAGAATGCACTCGGTGAAGCTGTCAAGCTATCAACATGAAACCATCTGTGGCAACAACCTGTTTCTTATCTATCAGGTCATTTCACAAATCATTAGGGTCTGACAAAGAAACTTCTCCTTGAAAGCTGCATCCAGGACAGAAGTTATTTATTTTTTAATTTTTCTCTCCCAGAAGCATTAAGCCCGTAGACCTCACTCGTCCAGTTCCTAGCAACCTAGGACATCAGGAGGAGTAGAAGAAGTGTCTGTGGCAATTAGCTATCAGAAGTTATGGAACATTTGCTTTTTTGTGCTCCTAACATCCCTACGTGGCTAGAAGGCATGGTGTAATGCCCACTATGATGGATCTGAGATACAGCCTGCCATGGTGGTTGCTGGAGATTTACCCACATCCTCAGAAGTGGAAGATGAGCCTATACCAGAATATTATTAAGCCATCATGGAGATGGACGTATCATCAGGTGAAAGTGAGAGATGTCGCTGTCTATTTCTTTTACCTTCTGGCACTGGTCCAGTACAGATCTTTTCTTATTCTTTACTGTCCTTTTATGTGGCATACCCTTCTTTGACCCCTCTCTGACCAACTACATCCTCTACCTACGGCATCTGCTGCTAGGTACCCTGTGCTGTTCCCGCTCGTACTGTGTACCCAGTAGTCCTGCATGTACTATATTAAGTTTTTTTTCTCCTTTTCTAGCACTGCTAGGACAAATTGTGTCCCACTTTCACTATATTAAGTTTTCCTCTCCTTTTCTGTTACAGCTAGGATGAACACTGGACTTATATAGGCTGCTCTTCCCATCCCAGCTCACTTGGGCTACATTCTTTCTTCTGGATTCCCCAACATCCTACTGCCAGTCAACAAAGATAAGCCTCCCAGTTTGCACTCAGTGTAGGTGTCGACCTACAGTTTTCAGCTATTTCATTACTACTAAACTTTTTGTAGTGTTAGTGACTTGCACACTTGAGGACCAACCCCGTAGAAGTCTCTATTCCCCATTTTGTCTCCCGTTTTGTGTTTACGGCATTATAGCTCTATTACGTGTCATTCCCCTCTGAACCCTATAGATGGCAGTATACACCAAGGCTGAATAATGTGTACTGCATAGACATATCTAAAATTATATGACTCCTACTAACCCATCCCATTTATATTACTACCTTTTCCCCAGCTTTGTGTGCTCTTACTTGTATTAACATCAGTAGCCCAAACCCCCTAGAACACGGGACTGTAGTCTCTAATATATTCAGTCATTCCCTTCAGAAATTGTTTTTCCCACTAATCAAGGTCCAACTTACCTGCCAGCAGTTTTTTTCCCAGTGTAGTACTGGATTTTTTTTGTGCATTTCTGCTTCCTCCTGCTGGGCCAACCCACTCCATTTGCCCTTGCTACACTCAGGCTCACTCTGCTCCCCTACCCTACCCCTATTCCGATCCACCCCATATCAATTACAATTACACAATTATAGCTAACCTTGCCACACCCACCTCCCTCCAATCACACACCTCCTTCCATCTACCTCCTCCCACATACCCCACCAATTATCACTGCTGCAACCCACTTGATTACCAGTATAGATGCCATCACTTACTTTCAGCTACCCCTCCTACTTCCTACCTCCACATCGTCCCCTTTACATCTACCTCCCACCTCTCACAACCACACTCATCCATATCCCTGCCATCCCTACTTAATCTTTATCCCTACTTATTTTCACTCTCCCATACATCCTACTTTATCCCTACTTATCTTTATACTCCCACACCTCCTACTTTATCTCTACAGTCCTACCAACACCTCCCTATCCTAACTTCTTTCCCCACACCACTCATCCTGATATTCTATTATTCCATACTTCACTATTATGCTTCTTATATCCCACATCTTTCTTCTCTTATTTACTCTTTACTTCTCTCTCCTTTATCCTCATTTCACTCAATCTACTTATCTCCCACAACCACCTCCACAGCAACATCCCACACTCACACCCTCCCCAGCTACTCCACAATCTGCTCTAGTCTATATGCAACTGATTTAATTTTACAAAAGAAACTGGTTATCCTATCTCTACCTCAAAGCCATCCTTGAAACTATGTCCACAAATATCTCCAATACGCTAAAAAGAAGCCCCTACCTACTTCTCTCCCTCCTCTCTATAATCTAGTCCTTTGTGGTGACATACACCCTAACCCTGGCCCTTCTCCTCCTTCTCAAAATTCTCCGATCTCCAAAAAAATCCCTAAATTTTACCATAATCTCCAAAGCATAAGAAATAAAATTCCTCAACTGCACGGATGGCTGAGTCAATATAAACCTGACTTTACCGCCATAACTGAAACCTGGCTAAAACCATACATCAAAGATGCTGAATTTCTACCCCCTAACTATTCTTGCCTTAGAGCCGACAGACTTCATAAAAGAGATGGAGGCATCGTATTACTATATCCAAGCACCTTCACAGTAATTCCATATACTAAAGCTATTCCCCTCTTCCCCACAGCACAGCTACTAGTCACCTTCCTAAAACTCAATGATCATAAAAACCTTTGTATCATAGTCATATATATTCCCCCAGGCAATAATGCTCCTATTCTAGAAGAAATACTTGCCTGGACAAACAACATAAAAAATGAAACCATCATCCTAGGCGACGTTAATATTAACTGGCTTGATATCTCCAACAACAGCCCCTCTACCAATGTAAACCTCCACACCTATGTTCAGCTAATATCTGAAATAACCAGACATGACAATAAGAATAAGAAAGGTTCTATCTTGGATTGGATCATGGTTTCCGACCCAGATAAAAAGTCTCCTCCCAGATAAAAAGTCTCCTCCTCTGGCATACTCCCAAACAGTATCAGTGACCACTCTCCTGCATTCATAATACGTAGGCCCACCTCTACACCAGACATACACCAATACCGACATGCTAGAGACCTAGCACACTTCTCCCAACTACCTTCAATGATATCTTGCAAAACACCAACTGGACTCCACTAAAATTCCTCCCTCTCAATGAAGCTGTAGAATTCTTTGCCCCTCTCCGGCTAAAAAGAATCAAAGCAAAGCATGCCAGCTGGCTTACCAAGACCACAAAGCAAATTACTTCCTCTAAGGACAAAGCCTGGAAAGCCTGGCAGAAAAATAAAACTCTTTCCAACCTCATGCAATATAAGCAGCTTTGTAATCAGGCTAAACATTCAGTTGTCAAAAACAAATAATAATACTTCCAAACCATCCAAAACCAACACAAACAAAACCCCAAGAAATAATGGGGTACAATCAATTCCCTTCTCCATCCAGGAACCAACAATAATCCATGCCCAAACCCAGAAAAAACACCCGCTGAATTATCCTCACGTTATAACACATACTTTATTGACACCATCGCTAAACTCACTACCACCTTCCCACCCATCAACACAAACCCACTTCCTCCACCATTAGTTCAGTCCCCTTCAATCTACTGCCTACTTTTTCACTCTCACCTATACCTACCTCCACCATCCATAAACTCCTTCATAAATAAAAAACCTTGTACCAACGCCCCAGATACCTTACCTGCAGAATACTTATAACTAAAAGCCTCCTCCATTGCATACCACATCAGCATTCTCCTCAATAGGTTCATTCTGGAATTTGCATACCTGATATCTGGAAAAAAAGCATTTGTTCTCCCAGTTCACAAAGGCAGCAACAACTCTGACATTTCAAACTTCCAACCTATTGCAATTATTTCCCCCATCTCCAAAATACTATAGAAATGCATACATACTTAGCTCCTTAGTCATCTGGTAAAACACCAAATCCATTCCCCCACTCAACATGGCTTTAAGTCAGGACATAGCACTAACACTGCCCTCATTGCCTTCTTAGATACAGTAAATGGAGCCCAAGATGTTTGCTCCTTAGTCTCTGCACTCTTTTTTGATCTATCAAAAGCATTTGACACAATTTCCCACTCCCTTCTGCTTACCAACTCTCCAGCCTAGGATTATCTCCACCTACCTTACAATGGCTCACTAACTACCTTAGCAACAGGCAACAATCTACTATATGGCAGCACTCTTCTTCCTCTTTCATCAATACAAACAAAGGTGTACCCCGGGGTTCAATACTGGGTCCCCTTTTATTCACTATATTTGTCAATGACTTTCACACCACTCTCACCCACAGTACTGTTATCCAATATGCAGATGACTCCACTATTATCTCTTGCTCTAAATCGGTCACTGCACTACAGCAACTTACCCAAGAAGCATTTACCACTACCGAAAATTGGATGCCTCAGAACCATCTTGCCCTTAACCCCAATAAAACAAAACTCTTAATATTTACTCCCACAAAAGCTAGCCCTGTTGACAAGTCACTATTCTCTGTTCACTCCCAAAACAACACTATCACTGAAGTTGTCCCAAGCATCAAACTATTTGTGTTATCATCAATGATAAACTAACTTTTGACCTTCACATCTACAGCAACATCAAAAAAAAAAAAACATCAAAAGCTAGGATCCCTTTACAGGCACAAGGATTTTCTTAGCCTCACTGCTAAAAAGGCACTTGCCTCATCTTTCCTGCTTCCAACTCTCTTATATGGTGCCCCTATCCTCACCAATCTACAGTCCTCCCTGAAAACAAAACTAGACTCATGCTACAACAAAGTCGCTGAATTTGTTACTAATGCAAAATTCTCCACCCACCACTGTTCCTCTCTGCACCAACTGAATTGTTTTGAATCCTCACTAGCTCACTTATCTACAACTAACTACAGCCCATAAACTTATCTACCACCCAGCTAGCTGCCCTTCCCTCTCCACCATACTGACCATGTACCATCCTAATCGACACCTAAGGTCTGAAAACAAAATGTTACTGACTGTCAACAAACCCAAGCTCTCAGACGGCCAAATGTTGTATTCTTTTATCATCAAAACTATGAAATAATCTCCCTCCTTCTCTCAGGACTACCAGTAATCCCACCTCCTTTAAAAAATCCCTCAGATTACATCTCTCCTCTCACTGGCTATGCACCTGCACCCCAACAAACAACCTCAAATCCTGACTACATTCAATTACTGCTTTCTCCTCCCCACTTCTGTACTATACTTACTCCTTCTACTACCGCTCTGGCGAGATTTTTCCCTCCTGTAGCCTATCTGAAGATAACTCTCCTCTGCTTAGAAAAAAAGAAAAAAATATATATATATATATAATTTTGTATTAACTATTACATTTAGTTATGATTTAAATGTATTCTATTTTTACCTCCATACCTGTACCATTATTGCAAACAATATCACTGTTGTTCGTACACTTTGACTGTACTACTACCTCTTTACATATTCTGTTTTTGTTGTGTTTATATGTCTTTGTATGTAATTAATGTGGAGCTTTTCTCCCCGGGCCTCCACTGAAAATGGGCTCATTTAGGCCCAGTGGACTTTCCTGGTAAACAAATGCAATAAATAAATAAATAAATAAATAAATAAATAAATATGAGTTGGCAAGAAATATCATCTTGTCAATCTTTGTGCAAGGCATGCACTCTTAACCTCTCCCATTTTCCAAGATGTGAGGTAAGCCAAGAGCTTCTTCTTCCTGTGTCTTCGGATGGTTGGACTGAAAAGCTATCAAGTAAGGCAGTGCTTTACAAGGTGCTCTTCTCTAAAGTGGTAAAAGTTTTGACAGTGCAGTTTTGGTTCACAATTTCATAATCACATGAACACTTCAGTGATTTAATTTTAAGTATCAAACACAGAAATTTTTCCCATTGATGCTCATCTTTCACAATATACTTTTTTCATTTTATTTTGCCCTGCTGCCCACTGAAAATCAGACCCCTTCCCAGCCAATAAGTCCATTCATTCCCCAAGCAGCAGGAGTGAGAGTCATCCAGGATGGCCATCATTTAGGCAGCCAAAAGGAGTGGTAGGGATCATGTGTTGTATCTTACCCCATGCATCCTTCCAATGACGTACAATGTGTATCAGAGCTGAACCTCTCCTCACTTCAACCAGGGACTGATGGCAGCAGGAATCCCCCCGAGGTGGCTCCACATATTGGTTTTCTAGTTCTCCACCAGGGAAATCAATCCACATGACAGCACCTTAATACAGGCCCCCTCTCCCCTTACGATGGCCAAACCCATCCTCTTTGCCTGGGCCATCAAGCTCCTGAGTCACTACTTGAACTTGGGTTGCCTGGTCAGTGCGTTAACCCTCTATGACACCATTAGGCTTTCAGCATATGTGTTGACACCAGCACTACCTCCACTTCCACATAGATAACACTTCTGCTAATCAACTGCAATCCTCATAGATGCTATTGTCCCTTCAGCCCATATTAGTAAGCACCTGCAACCGTCTCTGTAGCCAGCTAGAATGAAATGGGCATCTTAAGACAATGTAACAACTGCCTCATGTTTACTGTTAGCCACCTAACACTTTAATTGACAGTGTGTGAGATATGAAGTTACTTAATGCTACTGGAGGTAAAACTCTCACATGAAGACACGACAAATAACAAGCAGGTTGTCAGTACCACACAACACCACACTAAACCCTATCACAAAAAAAGATGAGCCTAAACACATACACCTACATATAGTGTGGCACTTTAAAGTAGCCCACCTAAACCAAAAAGGGCTTCTAAATGTAACCTAAGAAAGCGGTACCTCAGCAACCTCACAAACGCACAGCACAGGCAGCAACTACCTTGAAATAAACATCAGAGTCACAATGTCTCAGTTCAAAAGCCCATAAGGCAAACCTCCACACAATCCAACGTCCTAGTCATAGATGACTCTATTTGGGACCCAGTAATGCAACACTCACTAGGCTGTGCTGGGAGAGGGTTAGTGTTACAGTCAGTTGTCTATCAGGTGCCAAGATTCACCATATCATGCAGGCATTCAAGTCCTTGTTCCACAAGTAAACATATGACACAGTCATAGTGCATGTGAACTTCCCTGGACTACTTGATGACAGACATGATGGACATCTCAAAATATGTGTCTAAAACAGGTATAAACTTATACCTTGAGTAGCATTTTACCATCGCCAAGAATGATGCCACAATATGAGCAACAGATTATAGACTTTAACAATTGGCTTAGCTTCTACTGTCACTCAAAGGGGTACAACATTTATCAACCTAGGAGGAGATGGTAGACAGTCCAAACTGCTTTGGCTTGAATGACCTGCACCTATCCCCCAATGTTTTTATATTTTGCTAAAATTTTGTCCATTCCCAATGTGCATTTTTGGGATAACATCAGTCCTTAAAATCTTCAAACATAACACAACAGCATCTAGATAACATACAAATACTGCTGTTCAATATTAGGAGCCTTAATAACAAATTCCACTTCCTACAAACCCTCCGTAACCTTGATAACATCAATATATGCATCAATATGGAGACTTCGTTAAAGTGAATTTTAGTGCAATCCCATCTGTGCAGGGTATCAACACCAACCACGTGCTCAGGCGCACTGCACCAGATGAAGACACTAAAGGTGGCAGTGTCACCATACTTGTGAAGAAACACTTCACCTTGAGATTAGTTAGAAAGAATAACAATGTGGAACATATCATTATCCAACATACCATTAACAAGACCCTTTATCACATCATGGTTAACTATAGGATCCCTTCTATGTTTCCCTAAGCCCATAACTTCTACCTAACATGCACAGAGTGCCTATGCATTAAGCCTAATGCCATTCTCCTAGGGGACTTCAAGTACCCCACCATTAACTGGGAGACTTATACATCCTCTAACATGTATGCTGAGAGACTTCTAGACAACATCAATACAAACGCTCTGGAACAGTTATTCTGCACCCCAACCAGAGATGATAAAATCCTGGTCTCATTCCTCACCAGTATGGAACAGCTCTGGGACAGCTCTATTCCCTACCAACTGTAACTCACTACCTTGTCATCTTGGACCAAAAATCTGTTGCAATCACCTTAAAACTAAAGCCAGAAGCATCCTCCAATCCTATAGTATTCAGAACTTATGCCAAGCCTAATATATTCATACTGAGAGATGACCTACCTAAATTCAACATCCCCTTCCAACTTGACGACCCAACTAATTATATAGAGACCTTTACTGCCAAATTCTAAGCACATGCCAATAACTGCTGTCCCTGTCCTATCAGACCTACTGGACATTCACAAGTTTAATGTGGGCATAAACACCCATTCAAGAGATCTAAATCACTTTTGAAACAAACAGAGCCTGTTGGAGGGATGAATGTGTATCACAGAGGATACATCATCTTTGGAATCGTCTTCCACTCCACACAAAGCAAAGTACTTTTCTTACACTATTCAAAAGTAATCTGGAAGAATGGATTGGTAATAGAGAATTCACCCTGGTTTAGCACCCTTGTCCATGAAGGACAGAGATAACATATAAATGTTCCACTTGTCCCCAGGTTATTCATACTTAAAATATAAGGTCTAAAATCTTTATGGGAATGTATGGCTAGACTTCTAAAGATTCTCACGGATCAGTAGCCTGGTAAGTAACTATGAACATACATTTGTGAATACCGTACATAATACTAGTACAATTTGTTCTCAGTTAACAATGGTTTTAACACACCTCTATTTTACAGTCAGTTCAACAGACACTATACTAGACCTTATTTAAATAACACTTGGGTTATACACAGCAGTATGAATCCACTACTCAAATTCTGTGCAACATATTAGTAGCCTCTGTGTCATGTAAAACATTTATATGTTCATAGGTTCATACTAGGCTATCTGCCCTAGGGCATTTATAAGCCTAGCCAGAGTGTGTATGGCTTTCGCCACCCATTTTAAATTAATTTTGCTATGCCCTTTTTCGAGGTTAGTATACTGTGCCTCTGTCTAACAGTGACACAGAAGTGATACCCGGGGTAAACCTACGATCTCCCATCCACTCATCAAGATTCCTCTTGAAGAGAGTCAATGAGGGACTCTGCCTAACCTGGACTGGGATTTTATTCCAGAGTGAAGGGAGCCACTGGGTTATGAATCTGTCCCTCCAGCATGTCCTATTTATTTCAGTGCTGAGGTTTAAGTCCCTTGAGCGCGTAGCTCGATGGGATTTGGATTTTCTGAGGTGCAGCATGTCCATTAATTCCAGGTTGGACATGGCTTTATACGTCAGGCACAGATCACCTCTGAGCAGGCAGTATGCCACTGAGTAGAGCTGGAGTTTCTTTAACCGGGCAGCATACGGCATCTGTTTGAGCCCCTTGATCCTCTTGATGAGGTACTTTTGGGGTCGTTCCAGTTGCTCCAGGTGTCTGGTAAGGTACAGCCCAAAAGGGGCATTGTACTCAATTATGGGCCTGATGAAGGATGAGTAAAGAGGCACGAAGACCTCCCCTGATCTAGATGTGAATCCCTTCATGATTAGGTGGGCTATATAAAATGTTTTTCTAACCACTTTGGCCACGTAGTTGTCAAATGAGAGATTGCTATCAACTTGGGTCCCCAGGTCCCTAATTACTTCTTCTGTACTTAATGGATTACCACCTATGTGGTAATTTGTGGGCACTTTGTTTTTGCCAAAGGGGATGACTATACACTTTTTGGCGTTTAGCTTGAGGCCATGGCTCTGGCACCAGTTGTCTGTTTCTATGAGGCCCTTTTGGAGGATGCTTGTGTCGGCTGGAGAGTCTATTATGGCGCCCAGTTTGCAGTCATCTGCAAACTTGGTCAGCCACAGTCCTTCCATGTTGGCCTGTACCTCAGAAAAATATATACCGAACAAGAGAGGTCCCAAGACTGAGCCTTGTGGGACGCCACTTGTAACTGGTTTGGAGTCTGACATGGCTCCAGCTATTCTAACCATGTGGGTTCTGTCCTTGAGCCAGTTTGCCATCCATCTAGTGACATAGGGGTTTATATTTAAGCTGGTGAGCTTATCTATAATGCCCGAGTGGGGTATTGTATCGAAGGCTTTTGCGAGGTCCAGGTAGGCTGTGTGGACCACCTTCCCCTTGTCAATGGCCTTGATGACTGTTTCAAAGAAATCGACCAGGTTTAAGAGGCAGGATCTGCCCTTAACAAAGCCGAACTGGGTAGGATCCAGTGTCTGTAGGTCCCCAATATCTTTATTTATAAGGTCCATGATGATCCTTTCCATAGCTTTGCAGACCAAGCTAGTGAGACTTATGGGGCGATAGTTTCCAGGATTCGTTGAGGCACCACCTTTGTGGAGAGGGACCACTGTTGCTGTACTTCACTCTTTGGGTACATATCCTGTAGTAAGGCTGAGATTGAACAGTAGTTTTAGGTTTGGGTTTAGCTCTTCTTGGAGTTCATGTAGGACGCAGCCCGGGACACCGTCTGGTCCCATTGATGCTGTGGTTCTTGCTTTGGAGAGGGCAGCTCTTACCTGAACATCTGAGATGTCAGAGGGCAGCACTCTGCTGGGATAGATATTAGCCCTTTTGGTGGGGAGGGGGGGGGAGAAGTTTGCGCTGAACCTGTCAGCTAGGATGTTGGCAATGTCTGTGGGTTCAGTGTATTTTTTGTCATTTTGGACTAATTCTGAGCATATCTGGGAATTCCCACCCAGGTTCCTAACATAACTAAAGAAAGCCTTGTGATTATCCTTAGTGCCCTGTGCAATTTATCTCTCGAAGCTGGCCTTAGACGATTTTATGAGTGCCCGTAGTATTTTGCGAATACTGATCAGAGATGCTTTCCCTTTTTGGGATTTTGCTCTGACATGTAGTAGCTTCCTCCTTCTATTGTATAGTTTGTTTATGGCTGGGGTCCACCAGACAGGACGTCTGCCTTTGGAGGATTGGGTCTTGGTTTTATTTGGGATTGCATGATCCATGCATTCCTGAAGGTGTTCATAGAATGCGTTTATAAAGGATTTTGTGGTCTGGGCCGTATTATCCACAGGCCCGGGGGCTTTGAAGGATTCCACCTCGGTTCACATGCTAATACTCCTGTGCCCTTATGGCTCTCTTCAAGGTTGAAAAGGGCTCTTGGCATAGTCTACTTACCTATTTAACAACTGAATGGTTGAATTAAGAAATTAAGTTTTGTTACATCTTTCAAGGGAAAATTCTCAGCTGGTGTTCTGTTAGAGGAATGAGTAAAAGAATTTACTCTAAACCAGTGTTTTTCAACCCCCGGTCCAGAGACCAGGTCCGGTCCGGCAAAATTTCCTGCCAATCCATGAAAGACTAGGGCTCACTGGCTGGGAGAGGGAAAGCTTGTGTCCTGTCGCACAGACAAGACAGGCATGCATGAACTGCTGTTTATGTCTTCATCTTCCACATGCACAGAATTTGAATGTCAGAAGACATCTGAAATGCAGACCACCAAAGGAAAAGTGAGAGGTTTGTGTGTGTGTGTGTGTGTGTGTGTATGTGTGTGTGTGTGTGTGTGTGTGTGTGTGTGTGTGTGTGTGTGTGTGTGTGTTTAAGTGGTAGCTAGATAGGTGTGTGTGTGTGTGTGTGTGTGTGTGTGTGTGTGTGTGTGTGTGTGTATGTAAGAAGCAAGTAGGTAGGTGTGTATGTGTTTAAGAAGTAGATAGGCAGGGATGTGTCTGTGTGTGTAAAAAGAGGGAGGGAGGTGTTTCTCAACTGTCTAGATTTTGCCTCATATTTTTAGTCTGTTCCTCATAAAATGTGTGTTTTTGGGGTTTATTGTGGCAAATCTGTGAGAACAGGCCAATAAATAATGACAGACATTTGAGTTTCAGACTTCATATCCTTCAGAAAATTCACAATAATACAATAACTTTTATTCTATCATCTTTATAAGTTTGTGACAGCAATATTTAAAGTCTGTCCCAACATTATTGTTGGCTTTGCCCAGATTTTTTGTGCTAACAGGTTGAGAGGTATGGTGTGTGTATGTAACAGGGAGGTAGGTAGGGTGTGTGTGTGTAAGATGGAGGTAGGTGTATCTGTGTTTCAGAGTGAGGGAGGGAGATGTGTTTGTGTGTGTAACAAGGAGGTAGGTGCATACCTCTCAACTCTCCCTGATTTTCCAGGACATCCCTGATTTTGACTGAAATTTTACTTCTGTCCCTCTTAATCCCACCTAAAATTGGTGACTTTTGAAGAAAAGGTGATGAATTACAGAATAAATAATGACAATAATTAGAGTTACAGACTGAAAAATGCATATTCACTCATGTTCTGTTATACTGTCAGTGTCTTGAGTTAATAATACTAATATATGAAAAGTGCCCCTGATTATTTCTGGATTTCCTGTTGGGATTTGTCCATTTTTGGTTGAGACCTATGGTCGGTGTGTGTGTGTGTGTGTGTGTGTGTGTGTGTGTGTGTGTGTGTGTGTGTGTGTGTGTGTGTGTAAGAGCTGGTTAGGCAACCTCTCAACTGTCCAGATTTTTGCACCATATTTTTGGTCTGTTCCTCATAAAAAGGACTGAAATTTCAGACTTCCTATCCTTTAGCATACAACACTCAAACATTGTTTTAATTGGTTCCTTATAAATAATGTTTTTATTTCTGCCCTAGTGGCCCCCAAAATAATTCTCCTACTTTCACCAGTCCCCAAGTATAAAAAGATTGAAAACCACTGCTCTAGACAATAAAAAGCATTAGCAAATTGCAGCAAGTTAAGATTATCCACCCAAACAACAAGAAACTATTAGAGTCCTCTAGAATATTAACCCAGAAGGTAACTAGAAGTATATTACGAGACGGACAGGGTTACAGGACAGGACAGAGGTGTTGCTGGCAGCTTCTCTTAAACCCAGTTCCATCCCCCAATGGATCACCCCACTCAACTTACAAGAAAAGAAAAAAAAAACAGTTACTACATTTAATCCTGAGTGGTACAGCACTTAATTTCGGACTGCAAATACAATGCCAGTAATGCACTCAACACAAATTGAGATATGCAGATCGGCATAACACTTTACTCTTGGGGTGACTGCCCATTCACCCCACCCTAGCTACACCTCTGGGACACACGCTTGCATGGCTATAATGCCATCTCTTAAGAAAGTATCTTCCAGATGTCGAACATTTTGTGTTCACAGCACCAGCCACTCCCCAGTTCAAAGTACTGACAAGAAATCCATGGGATGTTCCACTCCTAGATAGTATGTCATCAGACAGTTCAAATGAGATACACTTAACAGGTTAACAGACTCATAATTGCATTATTTGTGAATAGCAACATAAAATGAAATAAGCACTGAAGAGTTATATAATTGCATCTGTAACAGCAATTTGAACTGTTTTTAGCAATAATTCTACTTAATCTTTTATTCTGTGCCACAGTCCAAACAGTGAACTACAGAAATCACACAACTGCAACACACTGTTTTTCTGTTCAAGTCACACACTAGACTTAGACCCTGCTATCACTTCCATGTTTCTTTCTTTTTTTTTTTTTATTTCAGACTGTTTTTGCCCTGCTCTCATAAATGTTTGCCTATTGTCTGACTGGCTTTTCAGTGAACATTAACCAGATCTCCTTTGCTATTTCTGACCCCAAATGTCCTGGAGCTGCTCAGTACTAACATATTCTGCAGGTGCAGGAAGGTCTGCAAATGTTCACTAATGCACTATCACTACAACTTACATTGTGCTGGCAACTGTGAAAGAAGAAACTACAGTTAGACCCCACAAGAAGTGTGTGTTGGGGAGGGGCTGCCATGCACTCTACTATGTCCTAAAACAAGCAGTGGTACTTCAGTTAAAATGTTATAAATTTATAGAGTAAAGACACAGATACTTGACAAGTAACAGATTTTTAACAGTATAAAGCTAGAATCATTTGCATTCTAGCTTTTTATATTGTTCTATTAGAGCACCGCATTCAGCAGACTTTTTGATCAGACTTCAATTACAATTATTATTACAAATGCATTTTATACATTGTCATGATTTTGCCAAATCTGTTTTATTTAGTATATGCTGGTCTCTATGGCCTGCATTTTCCCACAGACATTACTGCCTTGACTAACTTCTTTAAAAAAAAAATAAGTGGTAGCAGATAAAAAAAAAAGTCAAAAAGCACCGTCTTGCTTTTTCATTCACATTTAAATTGTTATAAGAAACTAGATGAAGAAGTCTGCTTTATTCAACTGTCTCTCAATCTAGCTTACTCCACAAAGGCTGAGACAAGAGTTCATGCACTGGAATGTGAAGAACTATCAATTATTTATGCAGTGCAAGGAGGAAAAACAGATTAACAGAGGTCTGGTTACTGCAAACCATAAGATTTATGGTAACAACTCAGCTGCTGAATACCTGACACACCATGCAGCAATTCTGCTGTAAGTTCTCCCAAAAGGCTCAAAAAGATGATACTAAAGGAGGTAAGCACACTCTCTTCAACCTTAAGGCTGTACATTCAGACAGTGAAATACTGGCTGTCTCATCAAAGTACAAGATAGCAAAATGTAGTTACATTATTCTGTATACCAGTACCTGCTTCTGAAGTCTAATTTACACAACTAAAAGGAAAAAGTATGGAGTGCTTGAAAGTGAAAAATAACATTCACACAGAAGACTCGATAGGATTGCAGAAGAAATGTCTGTTTTCACACAACAGCCTGTAGTTTGTTAATTGGAAGTTATGTACTTACCATAATTTAGCATCAGTTTCGTCCATTTTCATTCTTCCGCACAAAGGGGTCTAGGATCTCAGTTCTTGTATCTGACTCGGCCGCATACTCAAAACTTCGGATCCAATTCTCAAGCTCCTCCCTCTACCCACAATGCTCTATCCCATTTTATTATAGAGATAAAAACAGATATAAGAAAAAAGGCTTGAGGCTCATCTCAGGAACTTAAAGGTTCCAATTCCATCTGACATATATATGCTTCTAGGAGTGACAGGGCAAGGGGACAGATGGGGGGAAGTGAGAAAGAATGAAAATGGACAACACAGATGCCAAGTTATACTAAGTACATAACTTCAAAATCTGATGTTGCCCTTTTCATTCTTCCTCACAAATGGGTCACTGTCCCCAGCTATGTAGTGCTCAGGAGGCCCTTGGGGAAGGACTTGCCGGAGCACTGTCGAACCAAAGGAAGCTCTGCTTCTGGAGACGATGTCTAATTTGTAATGAGTAACAAAAGTATGAGTCTTTGACAAGTAGCCGCAACGCAGATATCATTAATGAAAGGCCTTGATGAGAAAGCAGATGAAGTCACTAACCATCAGTCTAATGGAGTGAGCTCAAGGCGGTCAAGACAATTTGAACCCTTTTTGAGAATAAATTAGTGAAATGCAATAAGTAATCCAGTTGGCCACAGTAACCTTAAAAACTGTGAGACCCAAATGGTTAGTGGAAACGGATGCAAACAGCTGTGATGCCCCAACACTGGCCCAGTAAAAAAGGAGCCTCAATCCTCACCACTGGCAACAATGGGGGACGTGCACATTGGGAAGACAAGTACACACATAGTAAAGTGTGATTTCTCTTAAGAGCACACATAGACCACAGTCAATCTGGGGCTGGTTTCTCCCTCTTTCTCCAGATCCCCATAAGTTCCCTAAGCCTTGTCCTGAGGTTTAGGACATATACCACAACAGACTCCTTGTGTGATTCACATTCACCCTACCACTCATCTCGAATTAAATCTAGAGGTCCCCTCATCGTATGCCCATACAGCAACTCGAAGGTTAAAAAATCTGTGGATTCCTGGGGCACCTCTCTGTAAGCAAACAGATGGGGCAAAAGTTTGTCCCACTCCCTCTTGAACTGGTCTGCAAATGCCTGTAGCATGGTCTTAAGTGTAGAGTTTAACCTCTCAACAAGATCATTAGTCTGGGGATGGTAGGGGTGGTCTTTAGGTGCTTTACCCCACAGTGCTTCCACAGACAAGCCAGCAGGTCTGACATGAAACTGGCATCTCTGTCAGTACTTCTTTTGGGAAATCTGCCCTGCTGAAAGCATGTGCTACCTTTTCTGCCTCAGTGGAGAACAGAGCCACTGCTTCAAAGTTATCTGGTAGCATAATCTACTTCCACTACGATATACTTTTTCCCTATGGAACTTTGGATACTCAAAGGCTCCACAATATCCATAGCTACTCCCTGAAATGGAGCCTCAATCACAGGCAAAGGCACCAAAGGAGCCTTGACCTTGTCTCCTGCCTTGCCTACCTTTTGGCACTGCTCACAGGTCCTGCATTACCCTGTCACTTCTCTGGAAATCCCAGGCCAATAAAAGTTCTGCATAATGCATCTCTTGGTACTCTTTATGCCCATATGACCTGCAAAGGGAATATCATGGGCTATGGCTAGAAGTGCCAGATGGTAGGCACTGGGCACTACCAACTGCTGTATTCTCTCACCCTCTAGCCCTCCCTCAGGGGTCCACTCTCTATACAGTAACCCTTTGTCCCAATATACAGATTCCCCCTTCCCTTGAGAATCAGGTGCCTCAATAGCTACCTTCCTCTGGCCTTGTAATGTAGGGTCTGAGAGCTGAGCCTGTCTCAGCTCTCTCTTTGTAACCCTTTCCAGCTCCCCTTCCACAGGACATTTGGTATTCTCTGACAGTGGTACCTCACTGTCAGCCTTGGTACTACTACTCACCTCTACCTTTGCAGTCACTCTGTCCAAGGGAACATCAGTACCTACAAGCAGCTGTGGCTCTCCTTCAGTCTCACTGCTGCAGGGTAGCTCCATCTCTGAAGTAACTACCACACCAGTCCTGGCTTCAAGTCTGTGGTCTGTCCAGGCCCCCCCAGGCTACCAGACCCACATGCTTGTCTCCAAGCCTAACTGCATGTCACTGCATGCACACAAGGTACTGTATTATCAAAATCATTACCTATCAGGACATCTGCAGGGATATCCTCAAACACACCTACTTGCTGGTTTCCTTTTCCATCCTCCCAGTCACAGTGAACCATTGCCAAATGTATTTGGAATGGGGTCCCTCCTACAACTCTAACTGGAGTAGACTGCCCAAGCAAGTACTCCTCCTCTTTAACCATTGCAGGCTTCACAATGTTTAGGTCAGAGGCTGTGTCTCTCTTAGCAGGGGCCTTTTTCCCACTTACTAAGATAGGATATAACCTGTTGTGGTAGTTTGGTACCCTTGTTGTCTCCAGACAACTTACTGCTGACATTCTGTAATTCCCACTTACTGGCTCTCCCACTTTTTGTTCCCCACCTTGCCTCCATGGACATCTATATGCTACATGGCCCACTGGTTGCATTTAAAACATTTAACCCTTGGTCCTGGATGTGTACCTGGATTACTGGCTTCTCTTGCTACTGGTGGACTCTGTTGGGGTGGTTTAGACTGCCAACCATGGGTTCCCTTAGACCCATGAGCAGCACTGGGTATCCCTTTCCTGTGCAGTGATGCCCTGCTTGCTAGGTATAGGTCTCCCTTCTTCCCCAATTTATCTGCTGTATTGCCTTGCCCATGTCCTAACCAGATTCTCATGTCCTCAGGTGAAGTGCTAAGGGCTTGTTCCCCTCACCAAAAGGTCTGCCAGCCCTTCAAAAGTGGTGACCTGAGACCCACTCACCAATCTATGAAAATAAGAAGTTATGTCTTACCATAACGATCCATGTGAATTGTTCATCTCGCCTTTGTTCTTACACACGGGTTCGAAGCCGATCCACGGCTCCGAGTCGGCCGCATCACCAGCTCCGCATCTTCGAGAAAGCTCGAGGCACAGTAATATCCCATGATCCTCAGGTGCTAACCCTCAGATCTAGTTTGCTATACTAGAAGAATCCCTTTGAGAACTGTGTCTAGAACACTTATAAACAGATACTACACAGTGTCTGGAACCCTACTGTCAAGTTGAGGAGAAAAGATGCCATTACTAATGCACAATAACATGCCAACCATATCTAGAAAAGGCTGAAAAGGAATTTAGTTGAAAACCGTTCTCCCAGACCGCAGGACGGGGGATGGAGGGGGGGAATGTAAGAACAAAGGCAAGATGAACAATTCACATGGATCGTTATGGTAAGACATAACTTCTTAATGTGAACTTGTTCAATCTCGCCGTTTGTTCTTACACACGGGTAGCGTCCCTAGCTCCTTTTTCCCGGGTGGCTCAAGGGAGAACATTCCTGAGTACAGTGGAACCAAACGTGGCCCTGTCCCTGGAGCTTTTGTCTAGCTTATAGTGGGCGATAAAGGTATGTGGTTTTGCCCAAGTTGCCGCTGCACAAATGGTATCTAAAGGCAAACGAGCGGTATGGGCTGAAGAGGTAGCAATCGCCCTTGTAGAATGAACTCTGGGTTTGAAAGAGAGTTGCTGTTTCGATTCAGCATATACCAAATTTATGCAATCTGAGAGCCATTTGGATAAGGTAACCTTCGTTACTGCCTGTCCTTTTCTTTGGTCAGCATATGAGACAAACAGTTGATCTGACTTTCTGCACTCTTTTGTTCTATGTAAGTAAAATCGTAGTTGTCTGTGAACGTCCAACTTGTGCAATGTGTATTCTAGCTTATTGGAATGATTTTTAAAGAAGGTAGGTAGTTCGATAGATTGATTGATGTTCTGAATCGAACAAACCTCCGGAAGGAAGGATGGATTGGTGCACAAGGTTACTCTATCTGGATGAAAAATCATGTACGGGGGTCGGATAGATAGAGCCTGTAACTCTGAAACTCTCCTGGCGGAAGTGATGGCAACCAGAAAAAGTGTTTTCCACGAAATAAATTTTAACGGAGTTGTGGCTGCTGGTTCAAATGGGGGCAACATGAGTTGTGACAGCATGAGATTAAGATTCCAAGGGGCTATTGGATTACGAAAGGGGGGACGGAGGTGAAAGGTACCTTTCATGAAGGCTTTACAAAGCCTGTGGGACATCAGAGAACCATTTTCACGGCCAATATGAAAATTGGATATAGCAGCCAGTTGAACCCTTATAGTGGATGTTGATGCTCCTTCTTGAAAAAGTGTGGTAAGGAAATCTAGTATCTTGTGTACTGGAGCCCTGAATGGATCTATACCTTGCTTGGAGGCCCAGTGCGCAAAACGGTGCCATTTGCTGTTGTACAATTTCCTTGTAAATGGTTTGTGAGAAGATACAATAATTTGTTGTACTGCAGGGGATAGTAACTCCGACCTGGCTAAGATGGGAAGCGGAGCAGCCAAGCTGTCAGTTTGAGGGACTTGAGGAAGGTGTGAGGAACTCCCGACGAATGTGTCAACAGGTCTGGCTCCAGGTCCAGTATCCATGGTTCCTCCACTTGATGAGATTGAAGGAAGGGAAACCAGATTTGTCGAGGCCAGAATGGGGCTATCAGTATTATGGTCCTGTCCAGACGTTTGGCTTTCTGCAAAAACCTGGGAATTAGTGGAACAGGAGGAAAAGCATAAAGGAGACCCGGGGGCCAATCGTATACCAGTGCATCCCTGGGGACACCCCCTGGAGGGGGTAACAGGGCAAAGTAGCTTCTGCATTTGGCATTCAATGGGGATGCAAACAGGTCACAGCAAGGCTGGCCCCATCTGCGGAAGATCTCTTCCACCACTTGAGGTTTGAGGGACCACTCGTGAGGGAACAGGATGGCTCTGCTCAACCTGTCCACAATTACGTTGGAAGTCCCCGGGATGTGCGTTGCTATCAGAAAGCGTCCAGTGGACTTTGCCCATTGTCAAATTCTGAGGGCCTCTCTGCATAACGGGTAAGATCTGGTTCCCCCTTGCTTGTTTATGTACCAGACCACTGACATGATGTCTGTCTGAACTGTCACTGTTCCCCGAGGTAAGGACTTGTGAAAGTGTTGCAATGCTAGAAACACTGCCCTCAGCTCTAGAACACTGATGTGCAGATTGTACTCCAAGTTGGACCATTGACCTTGGACTGTTTGTCCCTGAAAGAATCCCCCCCACCCTATCAGGGAAGCGTCCGTGGTTAGAGTTGCTACCAGACTGGGTAAGACAAACGGTCGTCCTAGTGTTAGCTCTTGACTGTGTATCCACCACAAGAGATCCTTCTTGCAAGAATTCGTGATCAAGATTTCGTGAGACAGTGGAAGTTGTAGATATGACCACTGGGCGAATAGCATCCATTGAAGAATCCTCATGTGCATCCTGCCTAAAGGAACTACAAGAAGGGAGGCTGCCATCAAGCCTAGCACTCTTAATATTTGTCATGCAGGGACTCTCTTGTTGTGAAGAAGGAGCGAAATTTGATGCCTGAGGTCTGATACTCTTGGTGGGGGGAGAGTAACTTGAGCCAGGGAAGTGTCGAACTGTGCTCCTATAAATAAGATACGCTGTGACGGCGATAAGACAGATTTTCCAAAATTCACCGTTATGCCTAGTGAAGAGCAAAGACTGATGGTGTAGTCCCTGGCTTGTAGAAGACGATACTCGGTGGTGGTGGATAGGAGCCAGTCGTCTAGATAAGGAAATACCCGGAATCCGTTTCGTCTCAAGTGAGACGCTACTACTGCCATGCATTTGGTGAACACCCTGGGGGCTGAGGTGAGACCAAAGGGCAGAGCGTGAAACTGGAAATGACTGGCTCCCAGCCAGAAGAGCAAGTGATCTCTGGACGCCCTGGCCATCTTGATATGGTAGTATGCGACTTTGAGATCTATAGAGCACATCCAGTCGCCATTCTGCAGAAAAGGGAGGATTGACTGAAGCGTGACCATCCGGAACTTTTCCTTTTTCACAGAGGTATTTAACTTGCTGAGGTCTAAAATTGGCCTCCAGTCCCCTGTTTTCTTTGGAACTAAAAAGAACCTTGAGTAACTTCCGGATCCTATTTGGTCCGCTGGGACTGGTTGTATGACTCTGTTTTCGAGCAACCTTCCTGTCTCTATGGTTGCTTGGTCTCGCAGACTGGGTGGAACGTCTGGGAGTTTTTTGGAGTTGGGTGGCATTTTTATGAAGGGGATGTTGTAGCCTCTGGTAACTATGCTTTTTACCCAGTAATCTGATGTAAGATTTAGCCAGGCCTCTGGGTATAAAGCCAAGCGACCCCTGACTGCCTCCAGAGTAGGACAGCCAGGCCTGCACTCAGGAGTGCTGGAAGGGCTTTCCAGAGAAGGTCTCTCTGTCACCCTGATTTTGCAGACCCCCTCTGCCGGCTGGGCGGCGTCTTCCATTTCTTCCCCCTCCTCTGCCTCTGGAGGGGGCGTCACTTTGGGTGTGCTGAAAAGATCCCTGAGTCTTTCGGAACCACATTTTTCCTTCTCGTTGCCCTTTAGGGTAGGGTCTAGATGGAACAGAAAAACGGACCCCTACGGCAGACAGGGTCTTCCTTTCTTGTTCACACCTCGTGAGAGTCTCCTTTACTTTGGGCCCAAACAAGGAGGCACCATCAAAGGGGGTGTTGGCAAAGGAAGACTTAAAGGCTTCCACAAAGGAGCATAAGCGCAACCAGGATTGTCTTCTCAGGGCGATTGCTGAAGCTGCCGCTCTACTCGACCCTTCGGCTGCGTATGAAATCAGCCTCATGGACGAGTTGACTATGGAATTTAGGGTGTTAAGTTGCGCTGTCACTTTCTCGGCAACAGCAGCATCTGTGTGTCCCTGGAGAGTATATCCCAGTTCCTTAATGAGATCTCTCTGTAAACGCATGAAATGCGTAAGGTAGTTGAGCAATCGGATGGAAAAAGTCGCCAAACTAAATATGCGCTTCCCATATCTGTCCATTGTCCTAGAATCCTTATTAGAAGGATGGACAGAGGAAGATGATTCAGACATCTCTTTCTTAGTGGCCGCAGCCACCACCATAGTATCTACGGGAACTCCTTTTGTAAGATAGGATTTATCTTGGGGAGCCGTCATGTATTTGTTTGGTTTACGAGGGACTGGTTCCACTGTATCAGGTGTTTCCCAAGCCCTCCGAGCTATTAGATCCATGAGATCGTCAAAGGGTGGAGTCACCCAGGAGGTAGAAGGTTGAGTCCCAAATGCCTTCAGTAAGACCGATTCATCCACAGAAGGGGTAAGGGTTTGCCAGTCCCCTCTTTGCTTCAGGATTTCCAAAATGTCTGCAAACGAGACATCCTCAGAGGTGGACCATGGGGACCCTTCTGTTTCATCTAAATCGGTATCAGATGTGAGAGATTCCTGAGGGGAATCTATGTGCCTCCTCTTGCACAGTCGTTTCCTCGGAACATCCTCAGCGGGAGCTTCTGGGGGTGCATCTGAGGAACCAGAGTCGCCCTGTGGGGACTTCTGAGGCATTGGGTCTCGATGCTTGGTAGGTACCGAAGGTACAGAAGCAGAACGCGGACCTTTTGGGGAAGGAGATGAAGATACCGATGAAGTATGTGTCTGATCAGACAAGACCTTCCTCATGATGTCAAAGGCACCGGTGCCCCGACCCGAAGATCCGACCCGATCTGAAGAAGGAGGTAATTTCTCCGGAATCGGAACCACGGGCTCCAACACCGAGAACGGATCCGAACTGATCTGAGCCGAGGCACCGAGAGGAAGAGTCGGAACCAATATCTCGGTTCGACTATCCCCCCCGGAACCCAGGAAAGATCTTTGGCTCCGAGACTCTCTGGCTGGTTCCATAGGAGTCGAGGTCAACGGAGCTGATAGCACTACTGGAGGCTTCGGCATAGAGGGCTCTACAATCATCGGTTCTTCAACTCCTAACACCGATGACTCGACGGGTCTCAGAGGAGGAAGTGTTGAGGGGAACTGGAATAGCTTTGAGTTTCGAAACCAGCTGGGACGAAACCTCGATTAATTTGGACAAAGCCGAGTTCTCCATAAGCTTCTGTACCACTCGGTCCACATTGGAGTCAGAAAGTGGCCTCGAAGAACGGGTCGAAGGGATCGAAGCCGTCACCGAGCGAAGGATAGCAGACGGTGGTACCTCTGATACCGGCTCCAAGACCTGAGCCTCGTGCAGAGATAAAGTCTCGACACCCGGCACCGAAGTCATAGGAGCCGGTGTCTGAATCTGAAAAGAGGTGCTCGGAGCTGATGACTTGGGCTCCGACACTCTTGAAGACTTCGACCCCTTCAAAGACTTTGAAACCTGTTCAGCCTTGTCCAGGGCCTCCTGAAACTCGGGTTTAAGCAACCCTCTGTCCACCAACTTCCTGCGTCTTTCCAGCATGATCCTCCCACTAAAGGAATGACAGATGGAACAGTCTTCCTGCAAGTGGAGAGGGCCAAGACAGTAGACACAGGATGAGTGGTTGTCAGTAATGGACATCTTCTGTCCGCACTGACACCTTTTAAAACCACTTTTGGTCTTTTCTGACATTTTTAACATATAGGGAAAAATCCAAGAAAAAAACACAGCACTCTTAAGAAAAAAATCCCTATAATACAATTTAAATGTAATATATATATCTAACTGTAAAACACACACACAGCACACTATGATATATATACATATATATATATATATATATATATATATATATATAGATATATGAAAAATAGAAAAAGTTAAAGGCAAAAAACTATTATCTTTTTTTTTTTTTTTTTTTTTTTTTTTTTTTTTAAGTACTGTAAATTCTTACAGAAAAAACGGCCTAAGGCCTTTACTAAGAATTTTAAAGTAACAAAGTAACTAAATTAATCTTAAACAACAACTATATAATAAACTTATCAAACACTATAAAGAAAGAGTATAAAATGTAAAATTAGAAGTATATAACAAGAAATATATAGTAAAATTTCTACTGGCCCGAGCCTCTCGCTTCGATCTGCTGCTAGCGGCAAACTAGAGCTGAGGGTGAGCACCTGAGGATCATAGGATATTACTGTGCCTCGAGCTTTCTCGAAGATGCGGAGCTGGTGATGCGGCCGACTCGGAGCCGAGGATCGGCTCCGAACCCATGTGTAAGAACAAACGGCGAGATTGAACAATTTCACATTAAGTGCTTAACTCAGCAATATGTTCACACACACTTTCATCTGCCTTGCGTCTATACTCACAAAACTTTTATCTATAAGCTTCAGGTGTTAACTTAAAATACTCTAACAGACAATTTTAACAGTATTATAATTTAAGCAATCAGTATCAGACAATTTAGAAATAGCAGTTACAGCTTTACAATGGAGTAAGGGGGTCAGGAACTGTACCCAGAGCCCTTGGTCAACATTATACTGTTTACATACCCTTTCAAACATATGAATGAAAGTATCAAAATTATCCCACTCTCTAAATTGTGGAAGAAATGTACTGATCTTTGTTGCTTTTGGGGTTTGGTTACTCCCTTCCCCATTACCTCCACAACCCTAGTAAACAGTCAGCATCTCCTTCTCATATTGCTTCTACCTCTCATTCTCAGCTTCCAGATGTCTCAGTTTCTCATGTTCTTCAGCCTCCAGATGTCTCTCTGCTGATTCTATTTCCAAATGTTTGGCCTCCAGTTCAAGTCTCCTTAGCTTCAGATGGATCTTTAAGTCCTCTGTGAAAAGGTTGAATGGTCCATTTTCTGAGAGTGGTACCTCCTCAAGGCCAGTCTGATTGTCCTCCTAGTTGCTGGTCTATGATGTAGCTGTGACTAAGGCCACAATCATCTCTGCTTTAGTCAGGCTGGCATGCCCCAGTTCTTTGGCTTGGCACATCTCGGCCAACTGGCTTCTTGTCAACTTGCCATACTCCTCTGCTGACATCCATATCTGCTCTCCCTGACTAACTAAGCTAACAAAAAAAATAAAACTATTGTGATATGAAACTCTGAATGTTCACTGTGTGGTTGATTGAGAGTACAAACACCTTCTTCAGTGACCACTGTTTACAGGCTACAGGAGTTCAATATCCACATCACTGAATCCTAATATGTGGATATCCCACCACTGCCAACCAATTAATATGCGACACCCCAACACTGGCCCAGTAATCAAGAAGCCTCAATCCTCACCACTGGCAACAATGGGAGAAGTACATACACAGTAAAGTGCAATTTCTCTTAAGAGCGCACACAGACCACAGTCAACCTGGGGCTGGTTTCTCCCTCTTCCTCTTTCTCCAAATCCCCAATAAGACTTCCTGCTGGCACAGCTATAGAGCTGAGATCCCAACTGAGTGGCCAAGTCAAGACCTCCAGCACCCTCTCTGTCCAAACAGTGCTTTGTGTCCCTGCTCAAGTAGCTGACACACACACACACACACACACACACACACTTTGAGATTTGATTTACACACACACACACACACACACACACACACACACACACACACACACACACACACACACACACACACACACCTGGGAAAGGCTGCCACAGGTTTACTAGCTATGCCACCTTTTGCCCAGATTATAAGGTAGTTATCACTGCCACCAGCCACATCCTTATTAGCTACTTTAACCCTTTAACAAAGGGTGTCCAATCTTACTGTGTAATGTTACTATTAATCCAAATGGTAGTTTCACCAAGAGCAAGGCTATTAGGAGTGGCCCACACAATGTCACCAAATAAATAAGCAAGTACTCTCAGAACATAAATATGTCTCTACACAGATCAGCCACAATCAAAGGTTTAAATATACTTAATAATAAATTATAAAAAAACAAATAAATACTCAGTAAATAATCACAGTTACATCAGAGTTCAAAATCACAGGAAATATTTAAAACAACATTGCAGTACTGTCTCAAATAAATAAAGAAAATTTTAAACTATACTTCACTACATTCCCGACTATATTTAAGAGAAATTACTGCACCCTAGTTAACTTACTTACAGAGCCAGGCAAGACAGATGTGGTGAGTGGGTCTTCCAGCTGATTCTGGCAGGTCAAAGACAAAATACCCAGTCTCTCTCAGAGAGTTCTTAAATTAATATCCCACATATAACTGCTGGGTTAGCTAGCAGGATGACACCAATTCTTGTCATCTGACTTTAGTTCTCAAGCTAAACACCTATTGCTAGCAACTTCCAGCCTTTAGCATCTACCTTTAAAAAATACATAGCCCTTAGATCTTTACAGCTGCTGGAAGACATAAAACAATAAAACACTTACAAAACAATGTAGAAGGCTCCCTAGTTTTAGACATCGTGTCTCATTGCTGCATTGAAACCATCTTTTATGGTGCAGTTATAAAATAATTTAATTTCAACTATTTTTCTGAAGTTTTTGCAAGTTAACCTTACATGTGCCAATTCCCACTCTTAAAATATATACATTTGCACAGTTACAATAATTTATATACATTTCTGTTCTCTTCTTGTAGGGTACACTGTGGCAAAGCTCTAAGTGGAGTACTCTACAACATATATCTTCAGCACACTTGTCTGTACAAACTACATTATATGACATACAGTTCTAATACATTTGTAACACAAGCATATGAATCATGTTGATATTCACAAATGACATATGATTATTTATAAAATTCCAGCTAGCTATGCTGGCAATATCTCCTTTTGTCACAGCAGCTGATCAGACTTCCTGCACTTTTTTGATCTGTGAAGATAAAAACACAACTGTCTGTGTACGTCAAGAAGGTGAAGCGTGTATTCGCACTTAGTGGTAAAGTTTGGAAAGAAAACTGGTAATTGTATGGACTGGTTAATGTTAGTCTCCATCACCACTTTAGGAAGAAAGGATGGGTTGGTTCATAGAGACATTATAATGTAAGGATGCTTAGCCGATAAGGACTGAAGCTCAGAAATTCTTTTTGCTGAAGCGATAGCTACTAAAAAGACTATTTTCCAAGAAACTTCATATCGTACTTGTCTGCTGGTTCAAAGGGTTTCTGAGTTAAACCCTGAAGGACATCAATAAGATCCCAAGGAGGGGATTCTTTATTGGGGTCTAAGGAGGAAATTTCCCTTCATGAAAGTTTTACAATCTGGGCAAGGCCAGAGAGAAGGATTTGTTCCCAGCTTGGAAGTTGGAGATGGCTGCCATATGAAGTTTAATTGTACAAAAGCTAGCCCCTTTGCTAAAAAGAGTAGTGAGAAAAAGAATTGAAGTAGGTGCTGAAAAGGAGTCAATATTCTGATTGAAAGCAGAAACAGAAAACCTTTTCCATTCGCTTTTGTTGACTTTCATTTTGGTGGACTTCTTGGAGGCCAAGATAATGTCACAAACTGGGGAAGCAAGCCTGGACTGTCTGACCATTACTGGAAGTGAAGAAACCATGCTGTTAGCTTGAGGGGATGGAGATCTGGATGGTGAATTCCCGATGGATAAGACAGGAGATCATGAGTGGGTTCCAGTATCCATAGAGGATATTTCAAGTGAGACCAGAGGAAGGGGAAGCATATCTGTTGAGGCTAGAAGGGAGGAATGAGGATGACTGAGATCTTCAGTCTGTTTGCTTTCTGTAAGAACGTTGGAATCAGAGGAAGAGGAGGTTAAGCATAGAGGCACCAGGGAGCCAATTGTGAATCAGAGCATCTCTCAGTGACTCCCTCAGATGGGGAATCAGAGTGAAGTATTTGCTGCATTTGTTGTTGAGTGGCAAGGGAAATAGTTCGCAGCAAAGCTGGCCCAGTGGCTGAAAATCATGCTTGCTACTGACTGACTGAGAGACCACGCATGAGGAATCAGAATGGATCTGCTGAGTCTGCCTGCCAACCCGTTGGTTTTCTCCAGTATGTGCGCTGCAATGAGAAAGCTGTCTGAAGAGATCCCCCATTCCCAAACACTCATGGCCTCTCTGCACATGGGTAGGAATGGGTTCCTCCTTGTTTGCTGATGTACCAGACATCTTGTGTGTGTGAATTGCTGTAGTTCCCAGAGGGAGAATGTCCTGAAAGGTTTGTAATGCTAGAAGGACTACTCTCATCTTTAAGACACTGATATGCAACTTGTTCTCCAAGGGAGAACATGTGCCTTAAATAATCTTTCCCAGGAAATGCCCCCCTCACCCCAGTTGGGAAGTGTCCATGGTCACTGTGGCAACTGAGGGAGAAGGGAAAATGGCCTGCCCAGAAGTAGGTCATTGGACTGGATCAACAAGCAAACTTGACATTTATAGAATGGAGTGAGTTTGATGGGAAAGGATAGGGGCTGGTAAAGTATGGACCATTGTACCGCTAAGGTCCATTGAAGGATTCACATAAAGAATCTTGCTAGAGGAACTAGAAGAATGGCAGCTGATATCAACCCCAGAGCTTGTAGTACTAGCTTTGCCTAAGGGGATGGATGAGGCAGTATTGCCTGTACCTGATCTCTCAAAATGCGATACAATGAAGAGGCAAGGATGCTACTTTAGTCATAGTATTCAACTGAGTTCTATGAATTCCAGGGTCTATACAGGGACCAGCTTCAATTTGGCATGGTTTATTGGGATGCCTAAGGTTTCGGGAATCTGGTGCAAGTAATCCCTGGCTTGCAGAAGTACATACTTGGATGGGTCGGTGAGGAGTCAATCATCAAGATATGGAAACACCTGGTATCCTTTGATTCTCAAGTGAGCTGGCACTACTGCCATTCATTTAGTGAACACCCTAGGGGCAGTGATGACATCAAAGGGTGGTACTCTGAATTGATAATGATTAGCTCCCAACTGAATGCGTAGATATCTCCTGTCTATTTTGATGTCATAGTACGCATCCTGCAAATCTATAGAACACATCCAGTCATTATTGTGCAGCAGAAGCAGGATGTACTAAATCATAAGCATTTGGAACTTCATCTTCTTTACATTCTGGTTCAAGTTGCTTAGATCCAAAATGGGTCTTAGGTCCCCTGTTTTCTTTGGCACCAAAAAGAAGCAGGAGAAAGTTCCAAAGCCTATCTATTTGTGTGGGACCTCCTGCATGACACTTTTTTGCAGCAGCTTTCGAACTTCTTGAGCTACATCTTCCTTCTGACTAGTTGGAACCTTGGGAAGTTTCTTCCTTTGGACAGGAAGAGGAAGGAAAAGTGGTATGTAATAACCTCTGGATATAATTCTTAGCACCCATGAATTTCTTGCAATACTTGTCCAGGTGTCTAGGTGCAAGGAAAAATAACCCCCAAATGCCTCCAGAGGTGGACAGAAAGGCAACGCTTCAGGAGCTTTGATAGGGCTTATGAGAGAAGGAGTCTCTGAAGCCCTAATTCTGCAGACCCCCCCCCCCCGCCTCTGGGGCAACATCATCCATTGAAACCTCCTCCTCTGCCTCTGCAGGAAGTGTTCCTGCACGAATCTTAGAAAGGTCCTTGAGATTTCCGGAACCACATCTTCTTACCACTCTGTTGGTTTCTAGAGAATGTACATTGAGAGACAGAAAATCTGATTCCTATGGCAGAGTCTTTCCCTCCTGTTCATTGTGGGTGAGTGTATCTTTAACTGATAGCCTGAACAAAGAACAGCCGGCAAAGGGGGCATTAACAAATGACGCCTTAGAGAGTCCTGCAAAGTTGCATAGCCTCATCCAGGCATGTCTCCTAATGGTTATGCTTGAACCGGCAAGCTCATTAGGCACCCTCCGATGCATGGGAGATCAGCCTCAACGATACATTACATATGGATAGAAGAGTGGCCAGTTGTGGAGAAACCTTTTTGAGATCCTCCACAGACAATGACTTCGAGAGAGAGTTTGAAAGTTCCTTCATCAAATATATCTGCAGATGAGTGAAGTGTGCAAGATACTTCGACAACCTCAGTGCGAATTTAGCCGATTTCTGAATCTGTCCATCGCTCTGGACTCCCTATTCAGTGGATGGACAGAGGAGCTTTGTTCAGCTAGCTCCTTCTTAGTGGCTTGTTCCCCTCACTAAAAGGTCTGCCAGCCCTTCAAAAGTGGTGACCTGACACCCACTCACCCATCTATGAAAACAAGTGCTTAACTCAGCAATATATTCACACACACTTTCATCTGCCTTGCGTCTATACTCACAAAACTTTTTTCTATAAGCTTCAGCTGTCCAAAGGAAGAAAGTTCCCAAGGTTCCACCCAGTCAGAAGGAAGATGCAGCTCAAGAAGTTCGAAAGCTGCTGCAAGAAAGTTCATGCAGGAGGTCCCACACAGAGAGGCTTTGGAACTTACTCCCGCTTCTTTTTGGTGCCAAAGAAAACAGGGGACCTAAGGCCCATTTTGGAGCTATGCATCTTTGCCTGAGGACATGAGAACTATGGCATCAACTGGGATTGCCTTGCTCCAGTAGGGTCTATCACAAGGGGGGACTAAAAATGTATCCCGGCGTTTGGGAATTGGCTCGACAATGTCTGGTTCCTTCCCACCTCAGTGGGAGACCAGATTAATAAGTTTATCTGCCGGGGAGGGTCAATCAAGACATTGATGGTCCAGCACTGAAAGCCTCCAGGAACACACATTCCTCAATAGAAGGAGATTGGGAAGACCAGCCAGCCTTTTGTTTGAAGATTTCCAGGATGTCTCCAAAGGAGACATCATCAGGTGCCTGATCGGGGGGATCCTTCTCCCTCATCAAAATCAGCATCTTCCATGACAGACTCCATAAGCAAGTATATGTGCCTCCTCTTACACGTTCTCTTCCAAGAGACCTTTTCCGTGGGGTGTTTGGGAGAGGTATCAGAAGAAGGGGGAAATCCCTCTGGGGAACATGTGCTGAAGCTTCCCAGAAGTGGCTGAACATGAGGAGCAAGTATGATGGGCTCAAAGCTCAGACCCAAAGAAGGATGTTGGTTAGGATACAAGAAAAGAGAGGACAGCTCTGTGCGCAAAGATAAAGCCTTTTCTACCACCAGGAAAGCTGATGAACCCAGGGAAACCTCTCCCCCCTTCCTCAGAGCCAAAGCTACCAAAG